>NW_027493971.1:0-277599 GCF_021521415.1 Bidens hawaiensis | reverse complement strand
ATGAAGAAACATGAAATGAATCTGACCTGATCCAAGACGATGTTCCCCGGTCTTCGAGATGAACGAACCACGACTCGATCTTCTTCTCCGGTAGCTCAAGATCTGCCATGGAAATATGGGGGGGGGGGGGGGGGTTGACTGCAAAGAGTTTCCTTTTGTTTACAGACACAAAAAATATATGTGGAAGCCAAGTGTTCAAGAAGGGATCCCCCAAAATGAAAGACGAAGACCCCTTATATAGGAACTTCATGACTACCATCATGAAACCCTAACCTTAATGGGCTAGGCCCGGTTAGGGGTTACCTCCACAATCCCCCAGCCCATTGGGCATTGGTTAGAAACAATAATAATATAACAAATATAATATAAAGCACAATAAGTAAAAGGTCGTACCGGGGTATTTAGGACCCTACCTCCACAGTATAAAAAAAATATTATTTAATTGAACAGGAGAGAGAAATATAGTGTTTTTTAGTGTAATTATATGTTATATATGTATATAGGGATAGGGAACGGGATGAGAATGCTCTAAAAACAAAAAGGAACACCAAACTCACCCGGTTGAGCAATCAACCCTATGTATCCGTTTACACATTCACAAAAGCCGTTTTCGAAGCACTTCCCGTTTCCACTACAATTGCTCGGGCAGGACCTTAGATAAAAAAATTATTGTATAAAAAACAACCCGACTAAAAATCATTTGACTAAGTGAATACACAAATGGAAAATGATACTTACGTTTGCTACAATCGGGCCCATCAAACCCGATAAAACAATGACATGTTCCACCAACACAGTGTCACACCCCGACTAACACAATGCGGAAGCGTAAAACTGGAATGTACAGACACCTCTGGTATCAACCACATTGTTTACAAAGAACAATACAAACTAATTTACAATATTTTTCATTGATCTAACTTCGTTTACAACTAGGTGATACAAACTAAATCCAGTCCGTAAGCGACTTTACTTCTTACTAGCACACTTGCATCAATTCACCCAGCATTGATCGCAAGTCAAACACATAGCACATTGATTTTCTAATCCAATCCAGTGCCTGAAAAACATGTTAAAACGGGGTCAACTACAAATAGTTGGTGAGTTTCACGAGTTTCAAGAAATCAGTTGTGCGTACAACAATCATAGTTGTAAATACGCAAGTATGTATGTATGTACGTTCATAAGTACGTTTGTTTGTATGTTTATGATGTAATTATGCTAAGCTACAGTGAAGCCTTGATTGTCTGTGCTGCGTGCATCCATTTCCCACGCCCAATCAACCACTATGACTCCCCTTCCGCCCACAACATGCCCCGGTAGCTATGTCTAACACTACATAGCCTGTTTGTATAAGTATGGTCATGTGTAAACGGCGCTATGTGACACGGAAACCAGACCGATTCCGTTTGGGTTTGTCAAGCCAATAGTACTATTCACAAGCCACCGGCTCGAAGTTAATCACTGTGTTCGTGGGGACTTTCGTGTTTTAGCACTTAGATAATTCCCATTATCAAACAATTCATAGTGTACAGATATGTATCAACATGTTGTTCACCCTGAAAGTTCATAAAAATAGTTTATAAGTGGGCCATGAAACTCACGGTTTAGAAGATAATCAACACAGCGGTACAGTGTAAGTTCGCGGTTGTTTTGACTTGTTCACTGGTCCCTATAATGAATATTATAATAATATTAATATTTTAATATTATTATAATCATTATACTAAACTGGGCTGTATAAGCTGGTACGCCCAGAAAGTGTCAATAGGCTAGATTGTGATGTTGTTCAACGTCTAATACTTAAAACCGAACTTGGCTCAGTTTCACCGTTTTCCCGGCTGTCCTAAGTTGTTCGTTTGTGCGTTCAGAAAACAGTTATGAGGATGTAAGCTTGGGTAAATGTGTTGGTCGATAAAATGATTAAATTATAAAGAAAGATCACACATCAGGGGTCTGGACTCGCTACGGGGCTAGTTTCCGTTTATTCAGTTTGATTTAGAGAAAAACACGCACAATCTATTCAAATTGTCCGTGTTTCTCATAAAAAGTTCGTAATTACTTAATTAATTCAAAAATATGATTTTTGATCACTCTCGGTATTCTAATATTCCAACAGGTTCGTTAATCACGAACTCGTCGATTTTTATCAGAATTGAATTTGTTTAATCTTTAAATTAGCATAATTAATTATCCGTTAATCCTTAAATTATGAAAATTTAGTAATTTATTAATTAAAATATATAGATTTTTATAAAAATATTTCTGGAATTATTTACTGATTTATTAATTTATAAAAATTTATTTTATCAGCTATATTTAGCCAGAAAATCGTCCGTTTATACCAAACGATCTCCAAAAATTCCACCAAAATTTCTAAGTGATGAAAAACTGTCCAAAAATAACCTGGGAAAATCTCAAACTGTAAAAATCTTGCCAAATATCATTTCCGAGCCGACAATGACTATAAAGATTCAAATAAACACAAATGCAAAAAACATAATTAGGGTTTTCCAAATGACCCCAAATTTCATATGTGATCATAATAAACGAAATCTGAGTTCCCCACAAAATTTCATAATTTTTCAAGCATTGTAACTAATTTTCCCAAATAAACGCCCCATTTCGGTAATAAATTCGCCAAATATTCTCGGGTAGTCGACAAATTACCAAATTTGGACAGGGACTCACTCATATAGTCCTTGATGTCCCTGAAAAATTTTATAACCTAACAATATGCACATCACAATCGAATCCTAAACAGCCCGTAATCGAGCAATTCGGCATTACCTTTGCGGTTTTCGTTCGTTTTCGCTCTCCTAATCCAATTTTCGGGTTCTCGTGCTCCTATATAAGCTATGTGCAGGTCCTATATCATAAACCAAGCATGTTTTATCAATATGGAAGCCTTGTAACATAGGGTTTCGGCTAGGGTATTAAACCGAACTTTTGAACCGTAAAAACGTCGTTTAAACCCTTTAATCTGTGTTTATGGCCAAAAAAGAGTATGATTCTGATTCCTAACCATGTGTATGATCAAAAAATGTTTTTAGACCATTTTTAGGATTTTCGCATGGTTAGGGTAATAGTTTTTAGCAATTTATACTATGTTTATATGAGATTAACCATAGTTAAAACATGTTAAAATTGGTGTAAAGGGTAAAATTACCTTGTATTTCTTGAAGGGGCTGATGAAGATCAGGGATTTGTCTCCAGAAGTTGTGAAAAAAATGAACTAAAATATCTAACATATAATATACAAATAAAGAAAACCTTAGGAGGGGGGGGGGGGGGTTTCTTCTTTTAGCGGGCCGGACAAATGCCCCCCCCCCCCTTTGGGATTTATTTTGGCCCAAATTTCTTGATTTGTGTGCCCGTATGTGAAATTCCGAGTCTAATTTTATTTCGGGTTTGGTTTCTGGCGCGAAAAATATATCGGGTACGGCAAATAGCGCGAAAATGAGCGTTTTTCGGCCATTTTTGTGTAAATTTAGAAAAACATACCATTTGTTTGTAAAAATTGAAAATATTTTCACGAATCGCTTAAAACATTTCAAATAAGTGTTTGGTAAGTCTTTTTCGGCTTAACGGATGATACAATGCTTGGTTTGTAACTATCTTTCGCGTTTAAATCTATAGCTGGTAGTTAAACGAGCATGTTTTCGTTTAACTGGTTTGCTATTGAACTAAGGCAATAATACTAATATGTTAGCTTATATTAATCGTATATCGCTTATAGATGGCCCCTCGGGATATCTGGGTCATAACCAGATCCGTTTGTTTAATTGTTCTTTCGATACGCAATAAGCGGTTAATCGCCTATTCGGTTTGTAAATATTGAGATGTAACCGGTTTTGTCACGAATGTCACACACAGTCACCATTTAAGTCAGTTCGGGCACTGCCCGGATGTCAAAATAGGGTCTGCACTACAGAGCTCCTGATATGCCGGGCAGATAAGCTCACCTAAAATTTGAAAAAGAAAATAAAAAAACAAAAAAAAAATTATTGGCAAAATAATCATTAGGGGGTGTACGAAACCGGAAAACCAATGCGTAACAAAAATAACGGACAGTATGGTATAATGTTTCCCTATAAACCGAATTTTGGGATTGGTTTCGGTTTTGCATGTAATTAAATCTAAAAAAACCGAATCGACATAGTCAAATCCAAGCAAAAACCGACGGATTGGTTTTATATTTTCGTAAAAACTGAATTTTGGTTCGGTTTCTATTTTGCATGTAATGAAAACCAAACATACCCGTTCTGTAACCGAAAAAACCAAGCCCAAACAAAAACTAACAGGTTGATTTTCTGTTTTCATAAATCCGAATTTTCGGTTTGGTTTCAGTTTTGCATGTAATTAAAACCTAAAAAACCGAACCGAATTTATGAATTTTCATTTTTTATTTTGAAAGTTAAGTAATCTACAAGAATTAAATAAGCCCAAACAAAAACTAACAGGTTGATTTTCTGTTTTCATAAAATCCGAATTTTCGGTTTGGTTTCAGTTTTGCATGTAATTAAAACCTAAAAAACCGAACCGAATTTATGAATTTTCATTTTTTATTTTGAAAGTTAAGTAATCTACAAGAATTAAATAGATAGTGTAACACAAATAATTTAGCCCAAATGTATAATAATCAATTAATCTGTAACTAACAAAAGAAGTTAGGCCCAAAATCATTAATTTGGACCAATTTTTTCGACTAAGGGGGTGTTTGGGATTCCTTATTTTCATCAACTTATAACTTATAAACTTTTTGAAAAGTTAATAACGTGTATAAGATGTTTGGCAAACCATAAGGCCTTATGAATTTTAACTTATGGAGAAGGCAAGATAAAGGGGTTTTGAAAAGTTAGGAACTTGTAACTTATTAACTTAATGGGTTTGATTTACTATTACACCCCTCTAACCCTCAAACCCATTACACTTCTTTTAAAAAAGAGTTTTCTTTTTAGTCATTTTGGCTTTCCCCAACACATAAGCTAATCCAAACATTTTTTTCAAAACTTCTTTTAAAATATTCATAAGTTAATAAGTCTTTTTAACAAAAAGTCTTTTTTCTCTTAAATAAGCAATCCCAAACACACCCTAAAAATATCAAGCCCAATTGATAAAACCGAAGCTGAACAAATCCAAACCAAACGGTTTTTAGAAACTCAAAAACCGAACTTTTGATTATTGGTTCAGTTTTGAGCCCAAGACAAACCCATGCACACCCCGAATAATCATAATTCATTCAACCCGACGAGAAATTTTGTGTTCAATAAGTACCTTTAAAGCCAGGAAACTTAATCGGTCCACCAGCTTCGGGGCATACTTTCCACATATCATCAACCGCAACCTCTAATTTATTGTTTACACATCTTCGTTGATAACAACCGTTTCCTTGGGTCATAGAGCCCCGAACGAAGCCATTTCTTACCAATGAAGAGGACATACACCTTAAAAAATTAAATAAAATACAAATATAAGAACTATGATAAATAAATATTATTGTATTTGAAAGACTTTGAAATGAAAGGCTTACCTTGAGTTTGTTCCGCGTACTTCACCCAACATTTCTCTGGCTCGGGTGCACCGTTAGGGTCTATACATGAACCGTCAGAATAAGGTACAAAATAAGTGCAAAAATCAGCCAATGATGACTGTCCACCTGCAATCAACAAATCAAGAGGTTCAAAAGTTTAAATTATTAGATGTAAACGAGCTTGAGCTAAGCCTGAGCCTTCATCTACTGAGCTTAAATTGAAGAGATTATAGATTATAGACGAATCAAGAGGTCAAAAGATTGAATAGATGTAAACGAGGCCGAACTTAAACTGAAGCTCGTCTAATAAATGAGCCCGAGCATGAGCCTTCATCCACTGAGCTCGTGTAAGCTCAAAACAAGTTGAACTCAAGCTCTGTTAAGTTAAACGAGCCAAGCATGAACAAGCTATTTATTTTAGATATATATTTAAAAAATATTAATATAAAAGATATGCATTACATAATAAATCATTTTACATATACAAGTATGATAAAAAAATAACTAAATATATTAAGTTATATATAAATTTTTATAATTATAACATATACGAAATTAATTATGTACTTATGTAAATATAATAATAATAATAATAATAATAATAATAATAATAAGTGAGCTGAGTCCAAGCTCGAGCTTTGTTAAGTTAAATGAGCTATTTATTTGTGAAAATAGAATAGTATTAATCTAATATAAAAAATATCCATTAAATAATAAATATTTCTACATATACAAGTATGATATAATATAAAGATAACTTAAGAGTATATTAATTTATAAAAATTATAATTATAAAATATACAAAAAGATTTATACATTTATATAAACATAATAAATATGTAATTATTAAATAATAAACAAGACCTCGAGTCGAGCTCAAGGTTAAAAAATCTCTTACAAGCCAAACTTAAGCTTTGAAAATTAAGCTCAAAGCAAGCCGGGCTCCAGCTTAGGCAAGGTCGGGCACGGCTGGTTTACACACCTAATTATAGATGCCATTTATTTAACTAATTAAAAACACAACTTGATTCGGTTGAGGAAAATAACGGGCCCAAAGAGGAAGGTCACCACTATAATCTACAATCGGGCAATAACCCTCCGCTTCACGGTTATATGTGCATCCCGTTAATTGTGTTGCATTGCAATAATAAGCCCCTTTCCAAAGGTTACACGGGCCCGTAAAAAACTTGTTCCCTTGGTTACTTCCCCAATCAAGACGATCCACCATGCTATAATTAGCCTCGTACCAAGATTTTAGTTTTATAGATGATCACTACGCCAAGTATGATTACAAAAATTATATAATAAGTTTTAAGAAATTATTTATCAAAGACTGCTTCACAATTTGTTTATTTGAGTTCGGTTTTTATTAGAGGGGCATGGGTAATTTTTGGTATCGGTGGTCAAAATGAGTCGGGTTAACCTGAAACACTTTTTGTCCAAAACTATAATTTTTTTTTATAAAGAATCACTATACCAAATATGATCACAAATATTATATTGTTTCAACAATAACATTGTTTTAAGAATAATGAACTAAAACAATAATTTAGGCGAGTTTCTGGCCCGTTTAACCCATTTGATAAGTCTCATGTTTGACTTGTTGGAGATAAAGCCTAACCCAAGTAAACTCATTCATATATAAATAATTTAAAACTATAAGTTTACTAAAACAACCCTAAAATAAAAAAAAGAGCGTGATGTAACGTACCCCATAATGATGGTGCGAATGCATGATAACGTGTGGCAAAACGACACGTGTCACCGTCCTCCCAATCTTTTCATCCATTGTCTCTTCAGTAACCTTCAAAATATGTAACATAAAAAAAAAAAAAAAGAAAATCATAGTTATAAAAAAATGAAAATCATGGTTATAATCACAAGTCCTTTATACCACTTGGATGTTACAAGCTAAGACAACCAAGTGAATCAATAGTCAAACTTGTGTATAGCTTATACAAGGACATAATACACATAGTTTTACCTGACTTCGCCGCCTTTTTCTCTCATCTCTAAAATGAGTGAACGCGTGAGGGTCAAATCCAAGAACATGCATCACCTAGAAACATTAAACTTGTCAAAACCTTTTTCAATAAAATGCCGCATACTTTTTAACCGTCTTACACACACAAAAAAGAGGAAATGTCATATACCCTATAACTTAAGTTACAATAATATCATATTGCCCATTTGAAATACATAAAATTTCATTTACTCGTTTCATGTAATAAAACTTATATATTATGACCATTATACCCTTCTCCTTACACTTCAAACTCTCATAACCTAAATGCCTAAATCCTAAGATAAGAAAAGGGTGTTATGTCAAAAATAAGAAAATGGGTTTATTTAACATTATAATCTTTTGTTGGGTTCAACGTGATATTCATTATTCAAGTTATAAGAAGAATATAAGAAATTATCCAAAAACATAGCTAAACTCACTTCATGTATGAGGGTAGCTGATACATATCCGGTTGCAATGAAAGTTTATTCAAGACGGAGGAAATCAAATAAAGTCGGATCAGCCCAAGGAAACCCACTGGAACAGCTTCACATTATTTATGGGCCTGGGTTTGACCCATTTAAACCTGATTGTGAGTTATGGAAAGATAAAGGGCTGGGGGTGCTGAATAGTCTCATGAGTTATGGAAAGATTAAAGGATGAGGATGCTGAAAAGTCAGAGAAACATAACTGCTTCACCAGAATTTTATGTTTAAATAATCTGTTCTTGCTTTTACTTTTGCTTATCTTGTTGAATTTCCTAATAAACCTTTGTATTGGAGATCGCCTATCTCGAATCAGGCCTTTTTAATTTCATAATTCAGCCACTTCCACCTTTCTATCCTTAGAATCTATCAGTAGCCGAAAGTAGCGTATCGGCTTCTGCTGTCAAATGTCGAGGAGCGACATTCACATGTCCTGCAAATACGTGAATCGCACGTTCACCTTTTAAACACTAATTTTTTATAACGAGTGTGTTTTGACTTTTGAGAAATAAAACGGAGAGAATATAAGTTACCAGCAATTGCACGACCCCATTGATCACGTTCACATGCTACCGCCCATGCTAAAGTATTGCCAATGGTGGGCCTTGTAGTCACCAAAAGAACCAAGTCGGCATCCGCAACACCCTCTGACAAAAAGATTTTAAAAAATGTATAAAAATATTGGCATTAAAATGAACTGGTCAAGTAGGCCTTGTAGTCACCGAAAATTTGACCAAAAGTTGCCAAAAGTCTATTTTGAACACACAGAACCTCCTAAACTGTTTCATTCTAAGATTTTGATTATTATTGTAATAATAATGTTTTCGTAAGCATAATTATATTCATTTATTATGCATGATATGATTGCGGGTCAACTCGACCCGGGTCGATTCGACCTGTAATAAAAATGAAACATTGTAACAAACAGATATAGGCTTGTAAACGAACAAGAACTGAGCATATATTCGTGTTTTAACTTTAACTGAGCAAACAATTGAACACGAACAACCAAACAAATTGGGTTTTCTTGTTCGTGCTTATTCATCAAGAAAATGTACATCTTCGTTTTCGTTTATGTTTGTTCGTTAGCAATACAAATGAACGGTTCACAAACATAACCGAACGTTCATAAACATAAATGAACGAACGAGGCATGTTTTCATATTGATTCTTTTAACTAAATAAAAAAAAATTGTTCATGTTTGTTTGTTTATTAAAATCGAAGTTCCTGCCAAAAGGTTCACGAACTATTCACTGAACGTTCGACTCGTTTACAGTCCTAAACCACCATAAAGAAAACCTTCTATATATGCACGTGGAAGTTGAACACCGCCATCTTGTCCACAAGCAGAGTAACCACTTAAACGCAAGTTATCTCTTACACGCTCAACCGCCAACGCTCTTCTAAACCAGTCTGCTGTCTGCCCTAAGGCCTGATCTCTCATAATACATAAAAATTAATTAAAAAAAAAACAATTAAAAATGCAATACCAAAATAATGATCCATTGCCAAAAACTAGGGGTGTAAATGAGCCGAGGGCGAGCTCTAGAGTCTAGCTCGGCCCGTTTCGAGCTCTTTTTCTAAAGCTCAAGCTCAACTCATGAGTCATTTTTTCAAGCTCTAGCTCAGATCGTTTATTAATTGTCAATTACTTTATATACATTTTAATTTTTTATAAAATTTAAAATATTTTTTTATATAACATAATATATATTATATAGCTATATTTATCATAAAATTATATATCATAAATATTATTATATAAATATTTGTTTAATACATAAATATAAAGTATATATATAATCAAGTCATTTAGGCTCGCATGCTAGCTCAAGCTCAATAAGTGAAGCTCGGGCTCAGGCTCGTTTATTAAATAAGCTTATTTTAAGGCTCGAGCTCGTTAAAGCTTGGCTCGATTTTCGAGCTTTTGACGAGCTGATCTCAAGTAGCTCACGAGCCGGCTTGGCTCGTTTACGCCCCTACCGAAAACCCACGAAGAAAAACGAAAACAAGAAAATACCTGTCGAAGACGATGCCTTTTATCCTCCCCGGTTATATCCTCCGAAGTGCAATTATACCAACAATCGCCAAAAATTGGAGGATCGTTGAGACCAGTACAAGGCGGTGTACCCAAATTAGAAGCTGCAAGTGGTTCACCTAACTGAAAAAATGAAACACAAATTAATCAAGAAAATCATTTGACTTTTGCATCAAAATTTCAAGAAAACAAACTAATCAAGAAAATCATTTGAATTTGCATCAATATTTCAAGAAACAGAAATTAATCAAGTAAATCTTATAAAGTTGCATCAATATTTCAACACAAAATTAATCAAGAAAATCATTTAAATTTGCGTAATAATTTCAAAATTAACCAAGAAAATCATTTAAATTTGCATCAAAATTTCAAAAAACACAAATTAACCAAGACAATTATTCAAATTTCAAGAAGAACAAAATAACCATGAATCATTTAAATTTGCATCAGAATTTCATAATACATATAATTAACCAAACTTACTTTCACAATATCACCAACGTTTCTACAATTTCTAGTAGGCAAATGACCAACAGCGTCATAGTTTAGATGAATTCTGATGGGCTGCTTTGCCATCTTAAAAAAGCCAGAATCTTTTTGAATTTCCAATAATACCCTTCCCTTGCGGTGAAGAGGCTCGGTATCAGTAGCATGATAAACTTGTGGAGTTACTGAATAGACCTTGTGCCCGTGTCTCTTTCTTCTTTGTTCAATTATCTCATCATGAATACAAGAATGCGGTGCAATATCCGTTTCTGGCCCTTTTTCGTTGCAATTGATTTTGGTCAAACTCTGCTTGAATTATGTCGAAAAATACTAATATTAATAGAATCTGAAACAAATAACAAACCATATTGAAAGAGTATATAGATTACAAATTTAATTCTTTTAGAACCCTAAATCTTCTATTTTTTTCTTACCCAGAACACTAACTGGAATATATATATAAAATAATCAATAAGTAAATATTAATAATGAAAATGGAAGTTTACCTGAAAAAGAAGTAATAGCTGGAGCCAACATTTCCTTGTACACAAAATCTTCAACTCCATAAATGTCTTAAATAAATAAATAGTTAAATAAATACTGTACTCAGATCAAAAGATTAAACCTTTCTCGCATTAACGTAATTATTAATGCAAATTCCTATAACGTTAAGTTTCAAACATTAATGTGTTCTTGAGTGTTGGATTCTTGAAGGGTGGAGGTGAGTGGAGAAGATTTTCCAGATACTTGAAAAATTGGTGTCGTGATGATTATATATAAGTTTAGGGTACAAGGCTTCAAGCTAATAGCTAGTCGGGCGGTGAGATAGGATTCGCGATTAATAAGGAGTACAGGATAAATTGAGATTAATCGGCCACTCTTTTAATTATAAAGTTTGCATATGAGGAATTAAATCATTAATTTGGCTATTACTATTTATTATTATTTTGTTTTTATAATTGAAGCATGTCTGATATCATTGAGAAGGTATTTTAAAATGAAAAGAAAAAAAAAATAATCCATGGAATCACAGCTTGTCACACCCCGACTAGCACAATGCGGAAGCGTAAAACGAGAATGTAACAGACACCTCTGATATCAATACATTGTTTATAAAGAAACATTACAAACTAATTAACAATATATTACATTTCTTTGTTTAATCATTGTTTAACAGTCTAAGCGATACAAACAAAACTAGTTCGTTAACTAAACTTTCTTACTACTATCGCCCTTGCTTCTATTCACGTAGTATCAACCACACACTTCAGCCAAGTAACAGGTCATCAAATCATTCCAATTTAGGTACACCTGAAAAGCAGTTTAAAACATGTCAACTACTAGAGTTTGTGAGTTTCACGAGTTTCAAGAAATCAGTAATGAGTATTCACAAGTCAACACTTGTAATCATGAAACAAGTATGTATGTATGTAAATGATGTATGTGATGTAATTATGCTAAGCTACAGTGAAGCCTGGACTGTTTGTGCTGCGTGCCTCCATTTCCCACGCTCAATCAACCATTGTGGCCCCTTTTCGACCACAACATGCCCTGGTAGCTATGTCTAACACTACATAGCCTGTTTGTATAAATATGGTCATGTGCAAACGGCGCTATGTGACACGGCAACCAGGCCGATTCCGTTTGGGTTTGTCAAACCAATAGTACTATTCACAAGCTACCGGCTCGAAGTTAATCACTGTGATCGTGGGGACTTTCGTGTGTTAGCACTTAGATAATTCACATCAGTACATGTTTCAGGTATGTATATGTAATCAAACATGCTTTTCACCCCAAAAGTTCGTAAAACAGTTTAAAAGTGGGGTCATGAAACTCACGGTTTTGTAGATATTTCGTACTGTATCAACTCGTGGTTTGTTCAGTCCGCTATCAGTAGTTCCTATAATTAATATTATAATAATATTAATATTTTAATATTATTATAATCTCAATACTAAACTGGGCTGTATAACTAATCTGGGTGTAGCTGGAACGCCCAGAAAGTGGCAATAGGCTTAGGTTGTGATGTTGTTCAATGTCTAATACTTAAAACTGAACTTGGCTCAGATTCCCGTTTTCCCAGCTGGGCCAAGTTGTTCGTTTACGCGTTCAGAAAACAGTTATGGGAAAATAAGCTTGGGTAAATTTATTGGTTAATAAAATGATTAAGTTATAAAGAAAGATCACAAACTGGGGTCCCAGATTAGCCACGGGGCCCGTTTCCGCTTATTCAGTTTAATTTGAGAAGAAACGCGCACAGTCCACCCGGATTGTCCAGGTTTCTCATAGAAAAGTTCATTTTCACTTAACTAGTACAAAAATATGATTTTTGATCACTCATGGTGTTTTGATATTCCCGCAGATTCACTAGTCGCGAACTTGCCGGTTTTTATAAAAACTGAATTTGTTTAATATTCAGATTAGCATAATTAATTATTCATTAATCATTAAATTATGAAAATTTAACCACTTATCAATTAAAATATGTAGATTTTTATAAAAATATTTCTGGTATTTATTTACTGATTTATTAATTTATAAAAATTCATTTTATCAGCTATAATTCGTCTGAAAATCGTCCGTTTACCCCAAACAATTTCCAAAAATTCATCAAAAATTCCTGAATACTCAAATCATGTCCCAAAACAACCTGTATCAATTCCAGAATGTAAAAAGCTCGTGCGATATTCTTTTCCGCCCAAATTCGGCTGTAAAAATTCACACGAACGCAAATAAACAAAACACCTTTAAATTTCTTCAAATAATCCCAAAATTCATATGTTACCAAAATACATCAAATCTGAGTTCCCAGAAAAATTTCATAATTTTTGAAGTATTTTTGCTATTTTTCCCAAATAAACGTCCCAATTCGGTAATAAATTCGCCAAATATTATCGGATGATCGAAAAATTACCAAATTTAAACAAGGACTCATTGACATGGTCCCTGATGTCCCTAAAAAATTTCAAGCCCTAAAAATATGCACATCACAACCTTAACCTAAATAGCCCGTAAGCGAGTGTTTCGGCATTACCTCAGCGGGTTTGGCTCGTTTCTGACCTTTTAATCAAGTTTTCAGGTTCTTGTGCTTCTAAGCAAGCTAGGTACAAGTCCTATATCACAAAACAAGCAATATTTCATCAACATAACAGCCCTTAAGTTAGGGTTTCGACTAGTGCACAAAAACGAACTTTTGAACCGTAAAAACGTCGTTTTAACCCTTTAATCCGTGTTTATGGCCAAAAAAATTATCAAAACAGGTTCCTTACCATGTGTATGATCAAAACATGTTTATGGACCATTTTTAGGATTTTTACACGGTTAGGAATGATTTTTAGTAACAAAGACATGTTTTTATGGTATTAAACAAGTTCAAACAAGTAAAAAAGCTACTTATTTAAGCTCTTACCTTAGGGTTTTGGAAGTTTTCTGGCTGAAACAGAAGGGGTGTCCAGAGTTTTCCAAGAAATGATGTTAAAATGGCTTGAACCTAGTTTAAATGTGAAAGAATAAACAAGGGGGGGTGGCGGCTGCGATCGGACCATCATGGGCCCACTTTGGGCCCATTTTGGCCCAAGTTTCTGATTTCTCAAGCCCAAATACGAAAAGCCCGGTCCAAATTTAGTTCGGGTTCGGTTTTTGGCGTGAAAAACTTATCGGGTGCGTTAAACAGCGCGAAAACAAGTGTTTTTCGGCTAGTTTTGTGTAAAATTATAAAAACATACTATATGTTTGTAAAAATCAAAAATTTTTCCACGGATCGCTTAAAACATTTCAAATAAGTGTTTGGTAAGTCTTTTTCGGCTTAACGGATGATACAATGCTTGGTTTGTAACTATCTTTCGCGTTTAAATCTATAGCGGGTGGTTAAACGAGCATGTTTTCGTTTAACTTGTTTGCTATCAAACTAAGGCCATATTTCTAATATTTTAGCTTGTATAGATCGTATATCACTTATAAATGGCCCCCCGAGATATCTGGGTCATAACCCGACCCGTTCGGTTAATCGTTCGTTTGTTACACAAAAGGCGTTTATTTGCTTAATCGGTAAATACGTACTGAGGTGTACCTTGTTTTGGCTCAAATGTCGCACAACTTAATGAGAAAAGTTTGCAGGTATTCAGATGAGATGAGGTTTGTGTGTTTCTACGTTTTGCAATACATTTATTTATTATTTAATTATTATATATAACCTCATTTTAATTAATACGCAACTTAAAATTCAAAAGAAAAAATCAATTAATTCAAGAGCATGAGCTAGATCCAAAAGCATAAAACTAAGGGCTTCTTTAAAGATTGCAAGCAACTGTTTTTCAAATTCAATATTAGTAAATAAAAATTTCTATAAGAGGGGAAGCTAGTATAGTTAAATGTGGGGGTTTTAATCAAAACTACGTAGTTTTGATTGGTTTTTCGTGTAAAGGTGCACAGCTAACAGCACCGTATTCACTTGTCCCTATATATTTTAACACAATAAGAAGCACAAACGTTACCTTTCAAAAAAAGAAAAAAGAAAAAAAGAAGCACAAACGCCACATTTTTTGACTTAAAGCATGCTTGGGATTGAATTTGAAAAATGCTTATTAGCTTATCGGCTTTTTCAAAAATGTCATTTTGAAAAGCCAAGATTTTAGACGTTTGGAAAACTGCTTTTCAACCATTTCAAAAATCTAAAATAAAAAAGTTTTTTGTGATTGCCAAACACATTTTAATTTATTGACTTTTTGAAAACACCAATAAGTTAATAAGCATTTTTTAAACTCAATCACAAACATGCTCTTAATATGAGAGCCCTATACTCAAATATTTTCTAATACTAAAGTTTCAAATATGAAGCTCCCCAATTTCAATTAATCACTTTATTCACTAACGAACTTGTTTTATGAGATGCAATACATATTGATTAATCTAATTATAAATCATTCCAAAAAAAAAATATGTATATGATTTTTTAAAGAAAAATAAAACAAGCTGGCTCGAGCTTCTTGAGCTCAAAATTGTATATCATGATAAACTATTCGAGTTCGGTTGACTCATTTAACTACGAGAGTATGCCAGAGCCCGAAATTGACGTTTAGACCCTTAATGGTTATTGGGCTGGGATTTTGGGTTTTAGCCTACCATAGTTCAGCCTGCCATAGTGCTTTTTATTGAGGTATGATAATGATATCGTCGTTTTATTGTATTTTGTCAACCTAAAGTCCTAAATCATTATCCATGAAAGCAAACAATAAGTTCTATGTTGTGACTCTTTAAGTTGAAATTTTAGTTTCTCACCAACTACATATAACTAAATTAGAATCAAAACAACATTGGACAAACTAGACTAAAAAACGTAACCAAAATAATATTGGAAAACCTAGATCGAAACTTTTTTATCGATAAGACACATTGAACTATTGAAGTGAAGATGTGATAAATGTTTTATAATACAATATCAATTACATAACATATTTTAAACACGGCGAGTAAACAAGAGATCATGTTGTACAAATGTTACACACATATTCCACCGACACTATTTACATATTATTTACAACAACAAATGAGTGTTTCGGTGTCCCTACTATCCTCTCAGTCTTTTACCGCCTATCAAAAAACACCACCTCATTTACGTGACTAGAGTCGAGAGGGTTTCTTCCATCTCAAGAAACATTTCTTGTTATGCAAGCATAACTCAAAACATCAATAAGCATATATACTTCATCATTTTACGCCTTTTAGTCCTACTAGCATGCTCATTGTTAACACCATTTGAAGTGCTTCCGATCCTATTTTCCACTTTGGAGATCTCTTCGGCCGAAGAATTGCACTCTTTGTTGGTTTCTAGGGACACTATCGATAAAAAAAAATGCATAAGCACACATCTACATTAGACTGAATCAAGTGCAAAATTTCACTAGAGGTAGTAATTTCGACTCTTCTGAATAGGTCGATTTAGGTTTTCTTTAAGCTCAAACGAATAAAAAAATACAATAAAAAGATAATCAGTGAAAAAGGAAAGATGTCAAATTTAAAAAAACAAAAAGAAAAAAAGCTAAAAAAGAGAGGGGTCAAATTGGTTGAAATAATTTAATCCATACAACCTCCTAACCAGTTTAATTATAAATAGTGTTATAATGATATTAGACTAAATTACACCGACGATCCCTTTGGTATGCTCAAATTTCGATTTTGGTCCTAACTTTGAGAAGTTACAAGTTTAGACCAATATTCTGCAAACGCGTAACATAGTTAGTCCATAACTAGCTCGTTGACTATTTACAAACTATATAATCATAGCTAGCTGGTTAACCATTTATAATGTTTTTCAAATGTATCGACATGAAAGGGTTTGCAGATCAACTAAAACCGGCCTGTGACCACTTTTAATGAGCCCATTTGACCCGTTACCCAATTCGCCATCTTCCTACAAAGGGACTCCACAAGATTGGGGGAAAAAAAAAACCTGATGTGGCAGTGATATTAAACTTAACACTTATATCTTTCATTTCTTGATCTATAATATCATCTTCTAGTTCTTGTAACAGAGCCATTGAGTCAAAGTATTCTTCTGATGTCGTGGTCAAACAACTCGAATCTGATGAGCTGGAAGAACGCGACCCTGGATCAACAAGATCATTTAACTCAAAGTAGTCTCCTGTCAAGATACAATCGGTTTCACTTGACATTTCAAGAAAACAATCCGGTGGTGATCCTGTTTTGTTTTCCATGGTCTTTCCCTACAAAACATGCACACATTTAGTTAAAATGAAAAAAAATGGGGTGTGCATGAAACTAAATTTGACTTGCAACAGATAACCGGCATAACCGAACAAAAATCACCAAACGTAACCCAGAACCAACTGTTTGGCTTTATGTTTTTTCAAAAACCTAATTTCCACGTTAGTTTCGATTTTACATGTACCGCAATACATAGTGTAGCCCAAAAACATTAGCCCCAAATGATTGTAAATATGTAATTAACTCTAATCATTACTTAACAAAAATGTGTAGCCCAAAGTCTCAGGCCAAGATTTTGTAAAACTTGGTGCAATACCAACTTGAAGGACCCGAATGGTTAATATGAAAAGTATAAGGGTGGTATGAAAGATCTCAAGGGGCGGTTTGGTGAAGATTAAAAGTTCATGGACCAAGTTGAATAACTTGGTGCCATAGTTATCTTTTATTTATTATTAAATAAAGTAGAAGTCTAGTATAATTATTGTTCCCAACTTTGAGTAGGATTACAATTATGGGTGTTATATAAATCCATCAAAAGGTTTATTTTTAGTGTGGTAGAAAATATTTTGTTCTTGTTTCTTATTAATGAAAAGAGTCGTATAAACGTTTTATTCAATATCGTGTTTGGTGTTTTTGATTCACTTGTCTAAGGTTTAACATATTTATTATTTTGGGCCTTCTTTTCGGTCAAAAATTTCCTAATATAAATGTCAAAACTGAAAAACAAAACCAGAATCAAACGCATTATGAAAACTAAAACCGAACCGAATTTTTGGTTTTCCGTTCGGTTTGAGCTCAACCCAAAGCTGACGGTTTGGTTTTATAAAAATGGCCCTCAAGAACTATACGAGACGAGCCTTTTTATAACAAAGACTTGATGTGGTCAATAGGTTGTAAGCAAACCGAGATGAAACGAACAAGGCCTTGTTCTTGTTTGTTCGTTAAGAATTTTGTTTGAGTTTGTTCGTTAATTCATAAACAAACACAAATGAATGCAAACAAACACGAACGAACACAAACCAACATAATAACATATATAAATTTGAAAATAAAAATCAGCATTCTGAACAACAAACCTTATACATAACCGGCCAAAACATAAACCAAATAAAGTACTTAGAAACAATTATCAGAATGAACCTAAACAAACAAGCACACATTCATGAACAAGTTATTGAACGTTCATGGATAGATGTGGTCCTAGAATGTGGAAGTAGTTGTAGTTGTAGGAGCATACCATTTTGAATAATTATTACTAAAGAAATAATAAAAGAAGAAGAATGGACGATGTTAAACGTTGAGCAAGTGAATCAAGAAAACGAACACAAGATTTGTAGAACTCTCTACGAGTCTTTTATTAAGAAAACGACAAATGAGAACAACTTAATAATAACTAACACATTATAAGCCCACGGTTACTCAAATACACAATTTGAATCCAAAACAAATAGGATTAAATAAAATAAGACTAACTTATCGTATAATAAATTAATAATAAACTAATTATTATATAAAATATTCTCCAAGGTCTATGAGCCGTCAATCTGATTTGGTGTTGGACACGTTAAACTGACGAGACATTGGGTTTTAACATAGTTCTATTAACAAAGATTTCGCGCATATACTCAGCTAGCAGTAGTGTTTTGCCGGACGGGAGACGAATCCATTTTTCAGTAAGTTTTCCCACGACAGATACGAAACTAATCAGTAATAAAAAGTAGAAGAAGAATAAAGAATAAAAGATGATGAATCTATGGGTCTAGCAATGATAACCGAGTCAAAAAGTGGTTTCAGCGTTGACTTTTATGGTCAAACTAACCAACTCAAGTTCAATGGATCGATCATGAGCAACTGAACAAATCATCCACATAATTAATTTTAAAAAAATGTAAAACAGCAAGAACAAAATCAAACATCCATTTCAATCAATCATGTTCATAAACACAAATTCATAACAATACGTTACACGATCTAGAAGCATAAAATTTTATGCGATGAAAGTATTAAGAGTAACATATATATACCTGCACCTGTAGGTACGGTAAAACAAGATCACAAATGAACGATAACACACTGAATCCTGTGTGTTTGGGTTTGCTTAAGTTAAGAGAGTGAATAAACAAGCAAGCATAACGATTAATGGAGGATTGGTGGGTATTTATAGAGACTAAAGTTAACCGGGGTTAGTGAGGTAAACTGGAGGTGGTTTGGTCATTGGTTGGGTTTTCTTGTCGTTGATCGCTTGTTTGAGTACGTGGCCTGATTTCATTGGCTGGATTACGTAGTCGGGACTTGAAGATGCAATGCTTCATGACGTCAAACAATTTAACACGCTTATTTCAAACATTGATTTTGATTCCGGACACAATCACAGCATTTTCATCTTGATCCTTCTATCTTCTTTTCCTTTTTTATAACATCTTTGTTATTAAGTTTTTTTTTTATAAATATTAACTATTAAAACTGCGCGTAACGGTCTAACTAAAAAGTTAATTACACATCGTTACGTCTGTAAAATATGTTATAGAGCCCAAGATCTAGTCGCAAATCGATAAGTCAATTCGAGATACGTTAAAGGAATACTTTATTGAATGCGCTATGGATGATGAATATATTATGTTCTAGAGAGAATCCGACGTCATAACGTTACTCGGGGAATAAATATGGCACCGATCTCTATACGCATTCATTATGGAAGGCCTATATATAGGCAGCTCTCATTCGTACTAACGAATGAGGTTTTACCATAGCGAATGACCTTCCATTCGCTACACACCCTTAACGAATGGGCTTACTTTAACGAATGAGCCATCATTCGTTACACTGTAGTAACGAATGAGCTCTTACATTAGCGAATAAGCCTAATCTTTAACGAATGGGCCTTATTCGTTAAACATGCTTAGCGAATGAGCCATATTACATTAAATGTAAAGACTAAACTACTCCTAATCTATTCAAACAGCTGCGGAAAATAAATTATGCACCAACAACATCATTGTCGAATAATCACAAAGGCTCTCACTAATTTATATATAAAATGTGAGTGGGAGATCGTGATTGGATGAAAATAATTTGGGCCCACACAATCAGCGACTGATCCACTGAGGTCACCAAACCGATGAGGCCCAATGGGTTCTTTTGCATTAGGCTCCCCTCATTTTCTTAAGCGAAATGGCGGCGATGATATGGAAGGGATATCTCTCCCGTTGCCCTTGGTCCAAGAACATTTTGACATAATTTTATGAGTTCATTACAAAACTTACAAAGGACTTCGCAAAATCATAATTATTTCAAACCGTGATGGAAAATTGTAAAAAAAAATAAAAAAACATAGCAAATATAAAGTAATGGTGGTGTTAAATAAGTCGTGTTCATAAGTTTAAGGTTGGCAAGTCAAACTTAACAAGAACTCGAAAATTATGTAACACATGTACGTTGTAACTAAACGCAATACGAGTTTTCACATTTAGCACGAAAACGCTTCGTTTAACTCAAAAATTTATTTTATATTTTCTACATATTATTATTATTATTATTCTAAATTTGCCAATTTAGTATATTGTACATTTATACTAGGCTGGTACCCGCGCGATGCGGCGGGTGTCCGAACGCAAACCTTGTGAATCACATAACAATTAAGAGTGTTAATGGTTCGGTTTAAAGCCTTTAAACCTTTTAAACCGGTCATCAGTTTGGTTGCACAGTCGGTTTTTTTTTTTACTTTCACTCGGTTGGTTGGTTTCAAAAATTTCAAACCGTAGCTAATGGTTTGGTTTGCGACTTATGCTGAAAACTGGCCATATGAAATCAGACCAGACTTTAATGTTGTATGCATTTTAATCTCTTTTATTATTTAGTATTTGACAAGTTTTGTTCTATATATTAGATGTAGTTAAAGATATAAGTTAACAAAGTCTTTTTTAATACAAGTAAACATGACTATTACAACTTTAAATTAACCTAATTCCAGCATGATTTTTTATAATCTTCGTTCTTGTTATAATTTCGCATCCTAGGTGTTTCATTAATCTTTACCATTTATATTGCTAAAATTATCATTTTTCCTATTTTGTTATATATAATAGAGTTGGTAACGATTCGGTTTCAATTTTTGATAATTCAATTTAGGTTTGGAAGACGAAAAATCGATACTAATGGTTGGGCTCACAAGTTTAACCTACAAACCATCAAAAACCGGCATCGAGCAATCCCTACGTAACTTATTAATTTTTTTAAAAATTAAAAAAATTATAACAATATCATACTCAATTAAAGAGAATAAAATGCTCGATTTTATGGCGCACTTTTTTTTACAAATATATTACCGCACGAAAAATTTATGGTCGTTTAAAAATCGTGGTGGAAAGTTAGTTTAAGATTAAAATTAAAAACATAATATGGTTAAAGATGAGGGAGACAAACTTATAAGTTAGGTGAATTTTGTTTAAAAGACAAGTTTACCACTTTTTACATATGTGCTTTATGAATTTGCATTTGTAAAACTCTTAAAATAAGTGTTTTAATTTACTTTTGTCTATTGTATTATATATAGTATAGATAAATATAGATAGTTAAGATATGATTGTACAAAAATACAAGTAAACATGACTATTACAACTTTAAATTAACCTAATTCTAGTATGATTTTTTATAATCTTTGTTCTTGTTATAATTTCGTATTCTAGGTGTTCCATTAATCTTTACCATTTATGTTGCTAAAACTATCATTTTTCCTATTTTGTTATATATACGAGAGTTGGTAACAATTCGGTTTCAATTTTCAATGATTCAATTTTGGTTCGGACAATGAAAAATCGATACTAATAGTTGGGCTCACAAGTTTAACTTACAAACCATCATAAACCGGCATCGAGCACCCCCAACGTAACTTATTAATTTTTTTAGAAATTGAAAATATTATAACAATATTATACTCAAATTAAAGAGAATAAAATGCTCGATTTTATGGTGCACTTTTTTTACAAATATATTAGCGTACGAAAAAATTCTGGTCGTTTAAAAATCCTGGTGAGAAGTTAGTTTAAGATTAAAATTAAAAACATAATATAGTTAAAGATGATGGGACAAACTTGTAAGTTAAGTGAATTGTGTTTAAAAGACAAGTTTACCCCCTTTTACACATGTACTTTGTGCATTAGCATTTGTAAAACTCTTGCAATTAAGTGTCTTAATTACCCTTATCTCATGTATTATATATATATATATATATATATATATATATATATATATATATGAAATAATAATTACCAAGAGCAACCAATCTTGCTAAAAAGCCGAAGAAAGGGCCTTCACCCCTATGAAGTCTGTTACACAACTAACCTTAGATATAACACAAAGGAAAATGAGATTCCCCATATCGAAAGGCAGAGAAGATAGAAAAGCATCATCAGAGCGATTAATATTAGAAACACAATGAATGGCCTTTTAGCTTTGCAAAATAAATTCATTCTCATTTTACAATTATATTGGCATCGATCATGTCTCTCTTCCTAAGTAGCATCGGAACGGGTACGGGACCAGGATACGGGGACATTACGGGTACGGGAAACGGAAAAAATCAAAAATCCAAGATACGGGTACGGCAAAACAAATATAAAAAAATACAAATATATTAAACAAAGTTCAAAATAGATTTATACTAATATAAAGTGCAAACTAAAAAAAAATTATATCAATCATAGGTAATTAATTATCAATAAAAACTAAATAAATGTATAATTTATATATATATATATAGTCAATTTTAAACATTTTATGTATAAAATTACAAGTTGAGGACCACATGTAAACTAGTCTGGATAGAGAGGGTTAAATTTTAAAATGCATAATCTAGTTTTAACATTTTATGTAAAAGTTAACAAGTTTTAGGGGCTAAATGTAAATAAGTGAAAGATCAAGGGTTAATGTTAAAACTAAATTTATTTAACCCTAACAGAAAATAACACAGCGCCTACTTTCTTCTTCTTTCTTCATTGGTTTCCGGCAATGGAATTCTTCACCGGAATGTACTATATGGCGGCTCCGCCATGCTATTGGCTATAGAAACGTCTCGGAAACGTTTGTTGACCGTCCCCATTTAACGGGTTCGTTTAGGAAACGTTTCCGTCCCCCGGGACCGGTACTCTACCCTCCAAGCCGTCCCCGTGCATCAGAGAGTCTCTTCTGCTCTCCAGCATGGGAGTCCACTCAGTACGGAAGTCAGCTAGCCTTCATTCAATCAAGGCAAGTTCAATGGCCCCTATGGGTGTTTCCGTGTTTATGGTCCGAGTTTAACGGTTTTAGGACAAGTCATGAACCAAATCGTTAATAATGATTTTTGATTATCAATAACCAAAAACCGAACTGTAGAAAATTGAAACTGAACGGTTACTAACGGTTTGATTTCACGGTTTCGACTTATTGGGTCTTTATAAGGAATTGAATAAAATATACAAATGATAAGGCTATTCAAAATGCATAGAATGAACCGTCCAAAAAACAGTTAACCATATACTTATACACTTCAAAATGTAGTCTATATACATGAAGAAGTTCGATCTCTTTGTACGCCAAAACCAATTCTGTATCAACAGATTGCATATTCATGGATATATAATGGTAATCTTGATGTACATTGGTAAACTATATTGGCCATAAGGCTATGTATGAGCTCCTCAAGGTTTGCTACCTTCGTCAGGGGCGGATCCAATATGAGTTCACCTGGTTCACGAGAACCCACTGATTTTTAAATTTTACGTCAAAACAATATATAAAAAGTTTCAGTAAACTCATAAGATTTATAGAATTGAACTCAAATGTTTAGGATGATTTAGTGGTAATCTCTCTTTTTTTTTCTAAACACTTCTAAACTGGAAATGTCTCAAGTTCTAGTCTTTCTAGCATCGCTTTTGTTACTTTTTTTTTTCTTTTCAGTTAATTATCAATGTGTTATTTATTGGAGTTTTAAATAACTAAAAAAAGAAAGTTTTCGCTTCCAATTACTTCTAGACTTATATCGGCATCACGCATCCACCCTCCACAACCCATTGATTGTAAATTTTTATTTATTTTTGATTTTTAATGACCTTGTAGTTTTTTTTTATGTGTTTTCAAAATTAGCATAGATATCAAATTATATAATATTCTCCAACTGACCCGATCGGCCCAAAAACTTTAACATATGATTGTGCGAAATTTGAACATCGAAAAAGATGAATTCATAGGAAAAACAATTTGGGTCCGTCACTATATGTGCATGCATCTAGGTGTGGAAATAGCCTCATGTGGTTATTAGGCCTTCATTACCATAACAACGATTTGTTGTGATCGAACCATGTTCTGATTATCAGAAAAAATCCTTTGGTTCAAATGTTTTTTTTTTGTGACAACCTCCAATACGAAAGAATAGTACACCACCATCTTGGTCAACCTAGCTCGGTTATCAGGACTATTAATGTTACGGACTGAAACCATTGCAAGGTATGGATTGTCTCACATCGATTGTATTAGCAATTGATGTGGGGTTTATACAGTGACGGATCTAGGACTTTTTATGAGTGAGGGTAAAAAATAGGTATGATCAAAATAAGTCGGTGTAAAACGGGTCAGGTCAATATATTTTGTACTCATGAATTTGTTTAATGATATTTATTTACTTATTAAGTATTTATGTTATGATAATATAGTTAATATCTTTGATCAAACTCAAACATATATAGATAATAATGCTTATGAAATTTTAGAGTTATATAAATAAAAATGACGTATAAACATAATATCTAACAAAATTGAAAAGCAAAAGGCTATTGTTAAAAATGAATAAAAAGTAACAAACGAAACACTTAACGATAAATCGACTAATCAATCAACATAGCATATTGTTTGTCAATTAAGTTTAGTTGGATTTTGTTAATGTGTAATATGAAATATTAAAATCTAGGGCTGTTTAAAGATCAAATCAAACTAAAAGGTACATTATTTAACTCTATTGAACACAAAGATGTTAATATCAAACTTAGCCTTGAATTCCTATTTTCTTTACCCACTTTACAGCTTCCACTAACCTCCTCCACTTTTCTCTCTCTCTCTTAACATGTTCCCTAAACCCCATAACTTCCGATAAGAGTTGCGGTTCTTAAATTTTGATAATTTGTTCATCTAAAATGGGATTTTAAAGGTTTATGGGGGACATAAAAGAATTGCAAGGGGGTTTAAATATTTTTTGATACTAATGTGTTATCTTTTTACCCTAATGATCTTCAACCCAGTGGGTGTGAATGAATCCGCCACTGGGTTTATAAGCTAAATGAGTTCCTTTACTCGTCAGACTAGTCTTTTGGGTTGAGTTATTCTATTTGGTTTGTAACAATTAATGGTACACGTGATCAAATTCCGTACATCTACTTCCACTCGCGTATTATACTTTCCTCCGAAAAATGCATTTGTTTCATTAGGATTTAATTTAATTGTCTTTTCTTTATACTTTCTTAGCTTTTCAACTTCATATTATTATAGTTTTATTATTTAAATAGACATATGGTTAGTAAAGTGAAAACCAAATTCCGTAGCTTTTCAACTTCACATTATTATAACTTTATTGTTAAAAAAAAAACAAAAACAAAAGCAACAAAACAGAGATTAGTCAAGTTAAAACAATATAAGAAAACTTTATTTCTAATAATGAGATAAGGACACAAGCTGGTGCTATACATCTGAACCAAATATATAATAAATCATTAAGATATATATGAAGTTGTGTTAAAATCATGATAGTTAATAATTAAAAACATAAATTAAGTCACACATATTATAATGTTTACAACTTGAACAGTCTGATTTACATAACCGGATCGATAATAAGAATTTATCGATGGTGTTACATCTGTCATGTAGAAAAATAGTTGCGTAGAAATGTTTGTTTAGAAAACGTACTAGTTCATTTTTAAAATTCGAAAGCTTGCCAAAACATTATTAATTGATTCTCAACTAATATAAAAGACTTTGAAACAGGGGTGAGACCGGTACTGATAAATACCGATATAAAAATCGAATGAAATTCGAAAGCCCGTCAAAACTTTCTTAATGGATTTGTCACTGAATATAATACATAGGAATGAGACCAAATACCAATATAAAAAACAAGTAGATACTGTCGTCGTCCAAACCGCTCGTCACTCGAACTTGCCCGCCGCTCGCTCGAAAATTGCTTAGAAAATGCTAGCTCGTTTTATCGCTCAATTGTTAACGAGCCGCTCTGCTCGGTTTAGTTTGTTAACGAGCCAAGCAAGGAGCAAAGGCTGGCTCGGCTCAAATATTTTTAATTTATATTATATATATTTTTATATGTGAACAAATATATAAATATATAGACAACATACATAAAATATAAGCATAAAATTTTTCTCATAATAATTTACAACATGTTACAAGTTATTTAAAAGCTTCAAATTTATTTACAAATATATTATTTACAACTTTCAAACTTGTTTATTATTGAAATTTTTGAGTGACAAAGAAATAAATAATGCTAAAAATCGCTCGATTTTCAATAAAAAAATACACGATTCGATTTTCGCTCATTTCGGCTCAACTCGTGAACAAACATAGATGAAAACCAAAAAAAAACAAACAAACCGTAGATGTAAAAGAAAAAAACATGAAAGAAAAAGGAAGCAACGAAGTTCCTCGTGTTGAAGACACATGATATTCTCCACATCCAAATTCACACAAAACACATACACTGACAGACAAAGACAAAGAAAGATTATTATTCATCATGAGTTTGTGAGATTTCACACTTATAAACACCAATCCCACACACCCATCATCACCTCACAACTCTAGAAACCAATCAATCAATCGGAGAATGGCCTGGGAGGTGGTGGAATCATCTCCGGCGCCGGCGGTGGAAGGTGGCCGGAGGAAGCCGTCGTGGAGAGAGAAAGAGAACAACCGGAGGAGAGAGAGACGGCGAAGAGCAATTGCGGCAAACATATTCAACGGGTTAAGGACACAAGGAAACTATAATCTGCCTAAACATTGTGATAATAATGAGGTTTTGAAGGCCTTGTGTAGAGAAGCTGGTTGGATTGTGCTTCCTGATGGCACTACTTTTCGTAAGGTATTATAGAATACATCTAGGCTTCATTTTTTCCATTTCGGTTCGGTTTTAAACATGGGTGTCAATCGTGTTATGTTGACGGGCTGAAATGTTCAACGTACACGGCCCACAGTTTTTAGTTAAACGGGTTGACTGGAACAAGACCCGTTTCTTTTAAATGGGTTATATGCCAACTAAAAAGCTGATTATTTTCGTGTCGTGTCAGAAATTGCCGTAAATAATAAAGTGACATCTGTTTGTATTTAAAACTGCAGGGATGCAAACCACCACCATCAGTCATCGAAACCAGGCGCAGATCGGCCAACACAACACCATGTTCTTCTCAGAAACCAAGCCCATGGTCCACACCGTATCCAAGCCCGGCCCCTTCGTACCAATGCAGCCCGACCCGTCCCGACACAAACACCACACCATCAACCAACCCGTTTGGGTTTCTTTGTAACCCAATCCCGCCATCACTCCCGCCTCTCCGTATCTCAAGCAGCGCCCCGGTGACACCGCCTCTCTCAAAAGTTCCAAGCCCGACCCGAAGGCCCGCCACTATACCTGAGTGTGACGAGTCGTATTGGTCCACGTGTGATTCGTTTCAACGAATGCGGTTCCAGGATTGTGGTCCAATGATGGTTAGCCCGGGTTCGCCAACTTTCAACCTTGTGAACCCAATGGCTCAGGTGGGTGCGATGGGAAAAGGGAAAGGGATCAAGGCGTGGAAAGGAGAGCGGTTTCATGAAGTCGGTTTTGATGATCTTGAGCTCACTCTAGGACTCTAGGAGGCGCGAATGCTAGAAGTTTTCAAGACTTGATCGGTTAATTTGAGTCATATCGAGTTAAAAGTGAGATTTCGGTGTCGGTTTTGGTGTTTGTTTTGATGATATTAGTTATTTGGAGGTCATGTTTATCAGTTTATGGTTCATGGAGGTAGATAGCATTGTGTTGAAGAAGATTGTGTTGTAATTAATCCTTTGGTCATTCATGATGAACCGTTTATTTGTTATGTATTGATTGAAGTTTTGGTGGATATAAATCTTGTACTTCTGATAAATTTAGTACCGGTTATCGTATGTAGCTTAGTTATCGTAGATACACTTGGTTATCGCATTTAGCTTAGTTATGGCAAATTAACTTAGTTTTCGGAAATCTAGTTATCATACAATTATAGTTCACACTTGGTCTAAAGTTATTGCACCCAGTACTCGTGTTAGATACGGATTTAACCAACAAAAACCGACCAGTGATCTGACAGATTGACAATTAACAAACTCATATAAACAACTTCTCTACACATTGATATTCCTAAAGTTTAGTTTGCTTACAACATACACAACAATAGAACCAAAACCGCCTTTTTAGGAGATTTCTTAAATTAAAAGCCCAACTCTAACCAGTGACCTTTTCGTTATTGGGCACGCGACGAGATCTCGACTGTAAACAGCCCTTAAAAGGCGACTGAAGAAACAGTGAAGATGTTGACAAGCGTTTTTGTCTTGATGACACTGATGCTAGGCAACTAAAACTATTGCTTCTTAGCCTTCTTTTTTCACTCTCGAATTGATGATCATGTTTCACAGCCGATGCTTTAAGGGCCTCTGGTAAAATAAAGCTAAAGGCCGAACCTGTATTTAAAATAACACGCTTACGCCAAATTTGGGCTTAAAACATTAAAAAAAAGAAAAAGAAAAAAAAGCCTTAATGAACTATAAAAATAACTTATTAGTGACTATTATAACTGATAATCAAATCCAAGAATGGGTTAATTCTGAAAGTCTAAATGGGATTTTGTTTAAATTTAAATGGGATTTTATTTAAATTAAAATTTTACTCTTTATGTTGAAGAATTAACAATTACTTGAACCGACCAAAATAGCTTACACACACACACAAGGAGGGTTATACTAAAAAGAAGATTTTGCCTAAATAAAAAGTGTACAAAGGAAATTAAAGAATGATGTATTAAATTTTTAATAATAGTGTCATTGAATAGCACTTAAAAACTTTTTAATAATAGCGTCATTGTGTAACACCATGCCTAAAAAATTAACACACTTTTTAGGCAAAATTGACTTTTTAGCAGAAATCAAACCTACATACACATATACATAATATATATGTACGTATGCATGCACGTATATGCATACAAATACAATTTCAATCATTATGGGCCAATTTAACGATGTTCTAACACTTAAGGGTCAAAGTGGCCTAAATTTTAAAACCTAGGGTAAAATGATACATGTCAATTGGGTCAAAAGTAATCCAAAGTGTTATAAATTGTTTTTAGCCTCCTAAATTAATTCATAAAAAGATTATATATTACTTGTCGTCATTAGTATCCAAGGTTTATATTAACAACACAAAAGAGCAAGTGGGGATAAAAAATGTTACCCAATTTAGCGAGTCGATTAACCCATTTAGGGATTTGCTTGCCAGTCAACTTGTAACAAATGTCATTGCAGAAATGGTTGCAGTTCTTGATGATTAAGTGGTACGTGTCACCATTGTAGTTTGCCGCGTGATGTTCCATGAATTCTCTGACCTGAACCGGGTTCAAACATGTAGTCCCAACTCCCAATCAATATTGACCTCCTAAACTCGAACCCTGGGCATTGCCGTGGTTCGACCTCAAACACACCGCTAGATGAATACTCGTGAGCCCCAAATGCATATTCCACACCATGAACTATAAAGCACAAACATCATGCATTAGAAATTTAATAACTATAACCATGATTGCATTTATAGCAATTCTAAAAGTGATATATTAAGGGAGGTTTCATATATGTGCCCCTACAAACTTGTGAAACATCATATATATGGTATATCAAACTCAAACTTAAAGTATCATATATGCTGCTAAAAATTACTTAAAATATCAATTTACCCGTTTCATTAAAAATAATTCAAGGAATGACAATTTTACCTTAAGGTTTCTAAAGCTTAAAAATTTTATGTTCACCCTTTTTTTGAAACGCTTATCAAATTTATTATTTCCCAGTATGATTGCATTTACAGCAATTTTAAAATTGATAAATAATGAGAGAATTTCATATATACCCCAGCTAACTTGCGAAATATCATATATATGAAATCCAAACTAAAAATATCATATATCAAATTTACCAATTTAATTAAGAATAATTTAAGAAATAACACTTTTACGAGACCTTTCTTTTTTATGTATGATTATAATTAGGGAGAATTTGATAGTTGAAAAATCATATGTCTGATAGGGTAAAATGGTCATAAACTTAAATATCATCTAAATTGAGTATATAAGATATTTTAAGTGCGGGTTCAGTATATATGATATTTCACAAGTTTGTAAGGATATACAAACCTAGGAAAAACATATTATGAAGTATGAACACATATTATGACAACAAAAACCATATTACTACGATAATATTGTATATCTTTAAATGAAACGATTTGACACGTTCCCCTTTTAGCTAACTAATTTGACCTATTTAAGATAGCACACATGTAAACCTGATGTAAACAAACAAACCACTTAACATACCTTCTACACCAGAGTGAAAGATGCCAAATCCAGCCCAATAAGCATACCCATTCATGGGTGTCAAATCATAAACATTGAGATAAACGGGTGTGTTTCCTGGCCCATATTCCACTTTTATTTTAGGAAAAAAGCAAAAACGAGCAGCCGATTTTCCTTTTAAACGAAGCGGCACAATAGACTTCAGGCCTTTCTTTGTTATAAATTTCATTGTGGTTGTAGCAGGTTGCAGTTAGAAATTGGTCAACTCCTAAATACCATCCTACACAAATATACAATTTCAACAAGTTAGAAAATTTATGTCAAGATTAAACAGCCATTATATACAGGCAATATCAATAACAATATTACTTTTGGTTTTGAAAATAAAAAAATTCTTTTGCATTCAGTGTAAACGAGCCAACTTGCGCGTGAGCTACCAAAGATCGACTCGCTAAAAGCTTGAATTGAACCAAGCTTAAAGATGTTGGAGCCTAAAAATAAGCTTGTTTAATAGTTGAGCTCGAGCCCAAGCTTCACTTATCGAGCCCAAGTAGGCTCATGTGCCTAACAAGCCCAGTATTTATATAACTTTTAAATATAAATACACACACACACACACACATAATAATAATAATAATAATAATAATAATAATTATTATTATTAGATATAAAATTATGATAAAAATAGCTGAAAAATATATCTTATGTTATACTTAAAAACTATAATTACATACATACATATATATATATGTGTGTGTGTGTGTAAAAATAACTATAAGTGTATATAAAATAATTTAATAAAATAACTCATAAATAATAAACGAGTTGAGCTTGAAAAACTACCCACGAGCTGAGCTCGAGCTTTAGCGATAGATCTCGAAGTGAGCCGAGCTCCGGCTCGGTTCGGCTCATTTACACCCCTGCATATACTTAGCCTTTTGTTACAAAAAGAGAAAAAAATTGCTTCAAAATCAGTGATTCTATGATATTATAAGAAATGCAAAAGGTTGTTAAGTTTCTAATTTCCACCAACCACACGAATCAGCAGACAATGTAACAAAATAAATTTATCACAAGCCAGCTAATTTTATTTATTGCACATCCAACTGCTATTCGATTTACTTGCTGGAAACATAGTTTATTCATAAGCTTCATAAGCCTTTTGAGTTGACTTTGACAATTTGATTGAATACAGACACATATATAGACACTTGATCATATAATATTCATATAATGATTAATGAGTTTCACACTTTCACCTTCTAAAAAGCAGACTGAAACTAAAGTCAAACTTTGACCATCAAAGGGCATGAGTGGGAGCCCATGAACATGATTTCTTATTCTTGAAAATTTCAACATTATGTTTAAAAATAGTTAGCTGGTATAAATCATAAAGTTTAGCAATTCTAACATCATAAATTAAGTTGTACTGATATTTTTTTATGTTATTAATTTGATTTGTCATGTGAGTGACTATATATTGATTGATATGTGACAGTGAAGACTGAAGATGACTAAACTAAATGGAATCTGTGTTGATGGTTACAGTAGCTACAAAAGATGAACAAACGCAGATGGTACTATTGTACCAAGTGACAATAACGCTTTTCAGAAAGATTCTTTTCTGTTTTTCCATTTGAACCTGTAGCTTTAAATATCAATCTCTCTTTCCATCAAAAATGCACAATTATTAAGTGTTCATTTTCAATTAACATTATATAAGGGTGTTCACCGTCCAGTTCGGCTGGTTTCTGCTAGCTACGGTTTTAAAAATTGGAAAACGGAACCAGGTTGGTTGGCTTCGTGAACCATTTTTTTATACTTTTATACTAGCTTTTGAACCTACGTATTACACGAGATTTATCAAATGATAAAAATAAATAAGGTTCATTATTTGAAATAAAGGAACAAATTAAAGGTAAAATAGAAATGAAATATACATTACAAACAATAAGAAATCTAGAATCTCAAATTTACAAATTTGAGAAAGTCACTTTATAACCCGGTTATAACCCAATTGCCAAAATGGTTTTGACCAATGACCCATGGATAGCTACTTAGAATGAGATGAGAGATTAGGCAGAGTGTAATGGGGCGACATGTGGGGTGATTTTGGGAGAGCTTCGGCGCTAACCCCCCCCCCCCCACACCGGCACGCGCGCAGCGCGACAAAGGGGGGGGGGTGTATTTGTTGCCTGTGTGTGTTGTATGTATGTTAAAAATAATAATAAAATAATAAAAAGGGCTACAACACTCCAAAAATGAAATTCGCCCCTCTGCTGACGTGGCGTCATGTGTCGAAAATTGCCCCCCATTTTGTAGGCCTCCACTACACATAGCCTAAGGAATTAGGAGGGACAATTACACTAAGAGTGAATATAGGCTTGACACCTAAGCCTCAACATTTTCTTTTATAAGTAGAGTAGGATTATTTAGTTTGTATTAGTATTAAAAAATGATAAACATGTTACATAAATAGAATGCCGCTATACTAAAGCATAATTCCATATTCTAAAAGTGAAACATATAATTTAAATAATATAGGTGAACAGCGAGTTCGGTTTACACAGTCATTTCCAAGTTACAGACCGTGTAATGAAGTGTTAAACCTGGTTTTTCAAACCATGAACCATATAAACCTCAAACCGTCCAATTTGCTTAGACTTGGGCTAGGCTTGTAAACAAACTGAACATTCAGTGAACGAACTAACATGAACACATCTTTGCTCATTTATGTTTGTGAACATCCGTTCATTTAAGTTAGTTCCTTTGTGTTCATTATTTTATGTTTGTTTATGTTTGTCCTTTAAATTCGTTAATATATTCATTTAAATTTTTTAGTTCGTTTAGAGGCCTAATTTGGGCGATTCGGCCAGTTATGAACACCTCTAATTAACAACATTTCTAACAAGACAACTTTCAAACGCCAAGCCATACACTCGACATTCTCTTTACACAATCACGAACAACAAACTTGCTAAACTAAAGTTTCTGAAAACAGCAAAAAGCACATGATCTAGACCTAAAAAACAGGAAAAATAACATGTAAATGGCAATCGCAAGCATCATCATGCTCCCTAAACACACAGTCTAAAAAGTAAAGAATAATAATAATAATAATAATAATAAACACAAGGTGCGTGTGAAGGTCAATAAAGGTTACAGAAAGCAAATAACCTCCAACTGCATACATTATCAAGGAGGCTTAAAATGTGTAATTAGAACACAATTTTGCTGCATTTTGATTAATCCGGTTTAAACAATGAAAATAGTAGGAAAATATTTCAGATCTCGTGTCGGCGTTACATTAACAGAGTGAATCAAGCATACACTGCAATTAACAGATCGGGTACAAGAAGCTAGCAACAGAAATCGAAATCAATTTGGCAATTAATTAATTAATTAATTAAGAAGGTGAAATTGGTAACGGTAAGAAAGAATGTGATGTGAAACTTACAGAGGATGAGAAGAATAACCGCCATGGATAATGCTTCAACTAGCATAACATACGGAGGGAGCCAAATTTGCGTTTGGAGTCGGAAAATGGATGAAATTGGAGTGACACACAGGTGTGTGTAAGAGAGGATGGATATTATTAACGCACGCACGCACGCACGCACGCACACTCTTTTGTTCATCAACCCAATAAAACCACTTTAATATTTTCCTTCTAAAAAACTTTCCAAAACGTTAGTCAATCGCTCAAAAATTGCTTGAAAAATGCTCGTTCGATTTCAGCTCGATTTGGAAATGAGCCGTTCGGCTTAGTTTAGTTTGAAAGCAAGCCAAGCGAGAGCAAAGCCTTGCTAGGTTCGGTTCTTTCTCTTTTTTAACGATCAACAATTTGTTAATTTTTCTAGGGGATTCAATATCGTAAGGTCTGATTATTTAGTGGCAATAGTAGTTTCCATGTGTGTGTTGTCAAGTCGAATTCTAAATCTTACGGATGAAAGGCAATCAAATTTCAAGTCTAAACATTGATTGTATTATTATTATTAATTTTTATGATTAACGTAACTTGATTACAAATAACTCGTATTCATAACCGTCTAATCCTTAACCCATACAAATTCCGTGTTAGACTTGAACTAAGAGAAAAACTAACTCAAAAAAACCCTAGGTTTGTAAATACGACATCTAGGTTTCCATACTTACGCAAGATTACATTAACAATGGATTAATTTAACATTTAACATCAAAATTGTTGTAGTTAACAATAATCTATAGTAATAAAAACCTTTCATGTAACTTAAATATTACATCCTATATAAAATCTTTAGATGGTTTATTATTGCAAATGTTAATTGTTTCTCAGTTCACAGGAAAAGGTTCGTCAAAACTTTGGCATGACCTATAAATTGTTAGGATCTAGAGCACACACGAAAACAATAAAAGACACGAGATATACGTGGTTCGGTTACGGTGTGTAACCTACGTCCACGGGGGCAACTAGGGTTTATATTTTATATTGAGTGATAATCTGTTACAAATACAAGAGATTATATATAGGCTAGCTAATTAGGGTTTAACCCTTTGCTAATCTTGCTAAACAAGAAAACTAACAAACTGGGCTTGGGCTATTAGGGCTGGCTAGACCCGTTTATGCCTTTTCTCTTATTCTGGCTATCCCATTAATGGGCTGGGCTGAAGACAACATATCTCCAACAATCTCCCACTTGGTGTCTTCGGACCTCGAACTGCACCATCTCTTCTATACTTCTGTAAAACGAAAAATCCTCATGATCTTCAAATCTCCCTAGTTACCCCACCTTCTCATCATTATTCCCGAAGGCCAGCAGAAGCTGTGCATAGCTTCTGCTTATCCAATACCACAACTTTGGTGAACATATCTGCTGGATTCTTAGCACCTGAGATGTTCTTCAAGCTGATTGTTCCATCACCGATCAATCCTCTCACGAAGTGATACCTCATCCCGATATGCTTCGTCTTCCCATGATAGACTGGATTCTTGGTAAGTTTCACCGCACTCTCATTGTCACAATACAATGAGTAATCAGATTGTTGTTTACCCAACTCTTCAAGAAAAGTCTTCAACCATACTACCTCTTTACTTACTTCAGCAACAGCCATGTACTCGGCTTCTGTTGTTGATAGAGCTACACTTTTCTGAAGTCTGGACATCCAGCTCACTGCTGTTCCTCCCACTGTAAAAACATACCCTGTAGTGCCCTTAAATGTCCCTTTACATCCACCCAAATCAGCATCTGTATAACCTCTTAGAATAGCATCCTTTCCTCTGAAACATAACCCCATTTTCTATGTACCCTTCAAGTATCTGAGCACCCATTTAACAGCTTCCCAATGTTCTCTTCCTGGATCTGACATAAATCGACTAACAACCCTAACAGCATGAGCAATATCTGGTCGAGTGCAGACCCTGGCATAGGCTATCGACCGCTGATGCATATAGAATCTTAGACATCTCTGATCTTTCTTCTTCAGATTTAGGAGACTGATCTTTGGTAAGCTTCAAATGACTTCCTAATGGAGTATTTATAGGCTTGGTCTTTTCGTCATTCATCTTGAATCTCTCCAACACTTTCCCTATGTGTTTCTCCTGGGATAGTGTTAGAGAACCATCCTTGTTTCTAGTGATACTCATCCCAAGTATCTGTTTGGCTGGACCCAAATCCTTCATCTCGAATTCTTTGGACATTTGCTTCTTCAACTTGCATATCTCTTTCATATCATATCCTGCAATCAACATATCATCAACATAAAGTAACAATAAGATATAAGAGCTGCTGAATTTCTTCAGATAGCAACAATGATCCATCTGGCATCTCTTGAATCCCGACCTCTCCATGAAGTTATCAAACTTCATGTACCACTGTCTAGGTGCCTGTTTAAGACCATACAAGCTCTTCTTCAATTTGCAGATCCAATTTTCTTTTCCAACAACCTTGAATCCCTTAGGTTGTGCCATATAAATGTCCTCATCTAAGTCACCATGTAGAAAAGCTGTTTTCACATCTAGCTGCTCTAGATGCAACTTTTCAGCAGCTACAATACTAAGAACCAACCTGATGGTAGTCATCTTCACCACTGGAGAGAAAATCTCACCATAATCAATTCCTTTCTTCTGCTGAAACCCCTTGACTACTAAACGGGCTTTATACCGTTTAGACCCATCGTGTTCTTCTTTGACCCTGAAGACCCATTTGTTATGTAAAGCTCTTTTATCTAACGGAAGCTTGACTAAGACCCAAGTCTTGTTTTTATATAAAGAGCTCATCTCATCCTTCATTGCATGCTCCCACTGGAAAAAATCTTTCGTCTTGACCGCTTCAGAGTAGCCTTCGGGTTCACCATTTTCTGTCAAGAGAATATAATTAACTGAAGGATTGTATTTATTAGGAGGCTTACTAACTCTGGTGGATCTCCTGACCCAATTCTCAGACGGGTCAGGTTGTTGTAGAGGTTGTTCAACTTCATGATCTGAGCTCCCACTGTCAGAGACTTCTCCTGTCTCATTATATCCACCTTCATCAAATTCCGGTCATGCGTCATCTTCGGAATTTTGATTCGGGCTCTATAACTTGTTTATTCTTTTGACTACCAGTGTTAAACTCAACCACTTCTTTCTGAACCTCTGACTTCTTCAAATTCCTGTCTTAGTACAGCTCTGCTTCATTGAATTCGGCGTGCTTGCTTCTGACTACCTTTCTGCTTTCAAAATCCTGAAGCCTGTAGCCCATCTTTTCTGACCCGAAACCAATAAGTGTGTATTTCTTTTCTTTAGCGTCTAACTTGTCACCTTCTGGATTGATTTCATAAGCACTACACCCGAAAATTCTTAGGTGATCATACTTTACCGCTTTGTCCTTCCATTCTTCTTGAGGAATCTTGAATCCCAATGGTACCGAGGGCCCACGATTGATAAGATAGGCTGCGGTGTTAACCGCATCAGCCCAGAACATTTTTGGGAGCTCCGCATTCAATCTCATACTTCTGGCTCTTTCACATAATGTTCTGTTCATCCTCTTTGCAACTCCATTCTGTTGCGGAGTTCCTGAAACTATATTTATCATCTTGATCCCTCTTTCAGCACAATAATCAATAAATTCTTTGTTGATGTATTCTCCACCATTGTCGGACTTCAAGCACTTAACCTTGCGTGTTGAATCATCGATGAAAGTAACATAGTAGCGAGATCCTCCAATTGAAGCAACCGATGTCGGTCCATATACGTCTGAGTGAACTAGCTCTAATTTCCGAGCTTTTGGTACTCTACCTGTCTTAGCAAAAGTAACCTTCTTTTTCTTGCCTAAGACGCACGGTTCACAAAACTCAGGCTCGAACCTTTTCAATTCTGGAAGCTTTCCCTGGCCACAAGCATTTTCATCCCCTTTTCACTCACGTGACCGAGTCGTTGATGCCATAACTTTGATTGACTCAGCCCACTAGTCACTACATTAACCCCTTCAGTTGGTACTTCAACCATATATAAAGTACCCCTCTTCTTACCTTTAGCAATCACCATACTGCCTTTTACTACTTTCCATTGTCCTCCACCAAATTGGACATCGTATCCCTGATCATCAAGCTGTCCAATGGATATCAACATCCTTTTCAAACCAGGAACGACCCGAACATTCTTCAAGGTTCATATGGTTCCCAATGATGTTTTTAAGTCTATGTCTCCAACTCCTGTAATATCAAGACTGTAATTATTAGCCAAACGAACTTTACCAAAGTTACCTGTTCGTAGATTTTTCATCTTCTTCGTGCTAGAGGTAGCATGAAACGATGCTCCCGAATCCATAATCCAATCTTCAATAGTATTTTCGACACAACAAATAAGAGCATCGTCTGAATCATCTGATGTTGTGGCAGCATTCACCTCTTTCTTATCTTTAGGTGGGTTGGTGCATTGACTTCTGAAGTGCCCGCTTTCATCACAATTCCAGCAAACTATGTCTTTTCTTGGTTTTGCCGGTCTTGATTTGCTTCTTCGTTTTGACTTTGACCTTCCTCTATTACCTCTATTATTACTCCTCCCTCTTTCATGTGGGTGTTGACTAACTCCCGTATCAGAAACACCTTGTTGGCAGGAGATGGCTTCTCATACATATTTAACAAAGCCTCTATGATTCCTCGTGCTGAGGTTTGTTCAGAAATATTGTAACCAACATTCATAGAAAGGGTGAGCCTGATAGTTGACATAGCCTTCTTGTCAATTGCTGTCCATTCTTCCGTTACAGGTATAGGAGGAGGCTCTAAGGCTGCATTCAGATCCTTTTGTATCAGCAAATCCTTGATTTGCACTTCCACCATCCGAAATTCTTCCCGTCAAACTTCTTAATTCTAACTTTTCCATCATCAGACATCTTTGCTTGCTGAATAATGAAACTGACCAGAGAACGTGAAGCCTGAAAATCGCAGCAACGAAAAACAGTGCAGAAACTTCTGTTTTGAGTGGCGGCAGCGGTTCTGCAGTTCCAGCAAGGCGGCTGGAGGCGGCTGGAGACTGGCAGCTGAGGTGGTAGGCGGCAGGTGTGTGTTCTTGATCAATAACCATACCAGTTGTTAGGATCTAGAGCACACACGAAAACAATAAAAGACACGAGATTTACATGGTTCGGTTACGGTGTGTAACCTTCGTCTACGGGGGCAACTAGGGTTTATATTTTATATTGAGTGATAATCTGTTACAAGTACAAGAGATTATATATAGGCTAGCTAATTAGGGTTTAACCTTTGCTAATCTTGCTAAACAAGAAAACTAACAAACTGGGCTTGGGCTATTAGGGCTGGCCAGACCCGTTTCTGCCTTTTCTTTTATTCTGGCTATCCCATTAATGGGCTGGGCTGAAGACAACATATCTCCAACATAAATTGTATCACATGGGGTTGTGTTATGATAACGATCCTCGTCCGGTCCATCTTAGCACCATCGATGCAGCAGCCGACCAGCCACACCACCACATTGTCGCCACAAAAACGTAATTATGTGTAACTGTGTATTGTAAGTTTGCTTTATTTTTGCTTGGATTGAGACTTAAGAGTAATTTGTTATTTGATGTTTTCACCGTACTCTTTTGGCTAAACTACTTTTCGCCCGACCTATCTTTTACTTCCTCTTTCGAAATTCAAATTCTTCGAGTTGTCACATCAGACAGACATATTTTCTTAACCAATGAACAAGAAAATAAAAATATATTCGTTTATGCATTCATGTTAGTTTGATTAAGCTTAAACAACAAACACAAACGATCATTCATCCGGTATTTTTACAAGCCCAAATGTATGATCACCAAATTGATTTTTAGTTTATTACAAACCCAAAATATTGTATTTCAATTACATAAAACAACCAACCATCGATTGTCATCATTTTTGAAACTACAACTTTATTACAAAACTAAAACACAAGTATTCACCTCCTACTAAAAATCATTTGAGCACCGTACTGGGGTTGCATAGTTAGCGACTGCATAGGAGCATGAACGTATGAAGGCGAAACCCTAAACGAGTAACGCCCAACAATCATCGCCAAGACAATTTTAGCCCCGACGATTGCTAGATTTTGGCCAACGCAAACCCTCGGGCCCAACCCGAATGGGAAGAATGCACCTAAATGGTTCCTAGGCTCCAAAAATCTCATGGGGTTGAACTCATTTGCATCCTCTCCCCATATTCTTACATCATGATGGACTGCTGTCATGGCCATAAAAAGCTGTGTACCAGCTGGAACATCGAGTTGACCTGCGAGTTTCACGTTTACTGAGGCTTGTCTCATCATCATTATAGCCGGAGGGTAGAGTCGAAGTGTTTCATTCAAGATCATAGTAACCTGTTTGACACAAAGGAAGCATTGGTCTAAGAGTTTAAACCGTAATGAAATTAGGGGTGTTATTTAACTTATTTGGGTTGTGTTGGCTGTTTGAACCTGACACAAACCAGAAAATCATGTGTGACACGACACGAGCTTTAACTAGTTCACACGAGCGTGACTTATTTACCTGAAAAGTTTATCTTATTCTATTTATTACATATTAGTACTCTAAAATTACATATTTACAACAAAAATTACAATGTATATAAAATAAATAGTTTAAAGTTTAAACTAAAATATGCAATGCTTATTTCTCTTTCATTTTCACACTTTTGGTGTACAATACCAGTTTAAGTTACGACATAACACATAGGTATTTTTTAAAACTTGTTAAATGGGTCAACCTACAAACCCGTGCTGTTGACTTGAAAACTATATAATACACGATGCTTATTTCTCTTTTTATATTTCATAAAACAATTTGGTAAACTCCTTAAATGGATCAACCTATTAGTCTTTCAGGTTGACTCAAACACAACCTGTTTAGCTAAACATGTTCACACTGTCGACCTGAAACTAACCTAAACCATGTAAACTAAACTCAAACCCGCAAATTCTGAGTCAAGTTCTTTTAATGTCACAAATTCACAACCCTAAATAAAATTGGAGATGATTAGACTTACGATCTTTAAGTCGGCCAACTTATCAGCACAAGGAACCGCATTTCGACCACAAATGCGGTCAACTTCTTCTCGAGCCTTGTCTTGCCATTCTTGATGCAACCCGAGAAGGAGAAACACAAAGGTCAAAAGATTAGCGGTTGTTTCCTTTCCTGCAAAGTAAAATGTCTTGCATTCATCAATAACCTCCTTTAGATCAAGTGCGTCGTCTTTTTTAGATGGTGACATAAGTGTGGCAAGTAGAGTATTCGAATTCAGTTTTGTGTTTTTGCTTTTCTCGATCACTTTCGTTACTAATTCTGTTGTTTCTTTCTCGAGCTTCCTCATTGTCCTGTTAAATTTTGTTGGTAAAAACCTACACCAAAAGTTATCATCATCATCATCATCGTACTCAGTATATCCCACCAATAGCAATGCTATGGTAGGGTCTGAGGAGGGTAAGATGTAGACAGCCTTACCTCTATCCCATAGGGATAGAGAGACTGCTTCCGGTGAGACCCCCGGCTCGATAGTAGTTTTGCATCAAGCCTTGGACATAAGGCACATAGCACTCAATCATCGGGACACCGGCTGATCGGTGCATGTGCCCTTGTCTTTCGGCTATCAACGCCACCACATGATGCCTGATTAACCTTCCGCCACTTTTAACGTTATTTTCACGAGATTAGTAAAATAACGTCAAAATTAGTGCAATTTTACTTTTACCCACCCGAGGGTTCACACATATATACATTATATGCGCGCACCGCAAGCAGGGCGTTACACCAAAAGTTAACACGTTAAAAATAAATATCAATACTAGTTGTGTTACGAGCTGAGACTGAGCTCAATGGAAAGAGCTTGAGCTTGACTCGTTTGGAGCTCTGTATCTAATCTCGGTCTTGTAAAGTTATTCTTTTTAACCATATATGAAAATTTTTACAACTACAGTAACTATGAACTTGAGGAATTTGTTACTTAGACAAATGTTTAAAGGTGCTTTTGGCTTGCGTAATTTAATGGAATTAAAATCTGAATTATGTTTCTTAATATGTTTGGTTTGTTTAATGTGTTTGGTCCGTCGAATTAATTGTAATTGAAATATCAAACGTATGTGTTTGATTGAAATTGAAAATAAATGGGAAATATAAATAGAAATAGAATTAGAATTAGAATTAGAATTAGAATTAGAATTAATTCTCTTAATATCTTTTGTGTGATGGAATTCTAGTATCCTTCTAAAGTGTATAGTAATTCAATCAAAGAAACCTCCAACCATAATTGTCGTCAAATATGCACCCATCATATGTACCTTCTCTGCCACCCAAGTCACCGCTAGAGGTGCACAAATCGGGTTTTTTTAATACCTGGTTCCCGGTATGGAACAGGGTTCGTGTATGACTAGGTAATAAAAAATCGGGTATTGGTAATACCCAGGTAGGGTTCGGGTTCGAGTATTATCTTTAAAAATCATACCTTGTGCATTGGGTTCGGGTTAGGTATAGAACCGAATATTCTAAAACCAGGTATTTAAATACCCTATGCACCTATAGTCACCGCTGCCACCAAGGCCCATTCTCCCGAGGCCCAACATTTTTATACTTTTTTAACACATTTTATATATATATTTTTTAAATAAAAGATTATAACTAATTTTAAAAGCCCAATTTGTTTGTTATGTTGACTTATGATTTAGTTTAGGCCCATTAAACAATTAAACCCATTTACTCGTCCAGGACCCATGAATCCTCAGGATTCTCAAGGACAGCTTTGGTTACCAACAAAACCCCACTTTCGATGATGGTGGTGCCACTAGTAGTGGACGTTGTTGGAGGTAGCACACAGTGGGCTAGGGGTGGCACGGAGGCAAAGTGATATACTTCAATACCGTATGATTATTTTGCCACCCAAATTCGTTACAATTTAAAAGTCTTTGATAAATTCCTTGTGATAATAAATCTTTATAGTAAATTTCAATTCCAACTCCAAAACATAATCACAACCACAGATGATTAAAGTATAGTTACCTATATCCTGGTATGTAGACATTTCGTAAGGCCTGCAAAGCGAGCCCAACTTGTTGCTCCTGCAATTCGAATATTCGTTTGCCCTCCAAAAAGTTGCTACCAAAAGCTGTTCGCGATATAATGTCGGCAGAGAGTTGATGAAGTTCCTTGTGAACGTCAAATTCGAATTCAGACTTGTTTCCTGCTTCAATATTCGCATCCCATTTGCTCATCATATCTCCAACACTATCCACAATTTCAGGCACCCATTCCTAAAGCCCAATTGAATCAGCAACAGGCCCAATTAATGAACTTTTAATGATCGATATATTATAACCATCTTTTTTATTATTATTATTATTATTATTATTATTATTCATGTCCAATTAGATCGGTTTTGATAAAAATAATAACGATCGTTAATTATTACACTTTAAAAAGAGTATATAGTTAAACTAATTGGGTAAGTTGATCAGTCTTACCTTTATTTATATTTTAAAATTGCCCACCTGTTTGTATTAAATTATTAAAACTAGTAAAGATTATTTGTGAATATTTTAGATCTGTATGGTTGCATATTGTAAAATAATAAGAGTAAATGACCAGTTCGGTTTACACAGTGAGTTTCAAGTTTTAAAGTATGAACCAAATCCTTAAACCATAATCCGTGAACATGAACCGAACCATATAAATCTCAAACCGGCTAAAGCAACTTCTCTACTTTGGTCTGGATGGTTCACTCGGCTGCAAAAGTTTATAATATAAACAATACGCGCCGTTAAAATTTAAACATTCTTTGTTGTCTACAAAAATATACTCGTTAAAATCATTCTAAAAAATATATATCTTATTGATACTTTTATTTTAAAATTTCAAGAGAATAACTATTTTCAAGATATATATTTATACACAGCGAAAAAAAATGTCTTGGAATTCTCAATGTATTTTTGGTCACTACCGGTCTCAAATAAGAATTGGCTGCTGATGGTCCTAACTTTTAACATATTTGTTTCTAACGGTCTGCAACTAACAGAATCCTAACATTGTTAGTTTCAAATTGACGGAAAAACGTTGTTGGCCGGAAAACTCAAATTTTTTCCCGAAAACTCAGCATTTTCGTCCCAAACATCTTGGTAACTTTGTATCGGACCTTTAGGAACCTTTTTCTGGTAAAACCCTCAATTATTGAGGTCGCCAAAAACCCTAGAACCATTGTCGGAATCGGTTGATGGTGCTCAAGTGATGGTGGTTGGTTGGCGGTGAGTCAATTGGTGGTGGTTGCGGTGTTTTCCGGCAAAAATTTAACTTTTCCGGGCAAAAACATTATTCCGAAGATCTGAAACTAACATCGTTGGGACCATTAGGAGCAAATGCGTTAAAAGTTGGGACCACTAGTAGCCAATTCATTAGTTAAGACCGACAGTGACCAAAAGACAATAGTTGGAATTAATAAAAACCAACACACGAAAACAATATAATACTATAAATAGATGGTTTGATTACATATTCCAAGTTATAATATCTAAAAAAAGAAACACTTACCTTAACTCTTTCCATATTAAAAGCCTGACTCGTAATCCTTCTATGAACAGCCCATTTCTCCCCCTCCAACCCGACAAGCCCATCTCCAAACAAACCCTTTAAAACCTGGCTAAACCGGATCTTCCCAAACGACCCGCTTTTGCTAACCAGTATCTCTTTAATCATATCCGGGTCGGATACTGCCAGCCTGGCCTGTGACCCGAACCAATACAAAAATGTATCTCCATAAACTTTTGACCAGTTGTAATAATGAGGCATCACTCTTTGAACAACTCCATCATGGTTGAAAGGAACCGGGCGCAATGATTCCGCCTCAGCAATCATCTTTCGTCGGGTCCCGGCTGCGTTTCCGAATATCGGTCTGTAGCCGGGACCACCAATGCCTTGGCGGCGGAAGTGGAGTTGGATCCGAAATGGGATCCATATGTATTTGATGAGGATAGTGAATAATAATATTGTGAGGAACAAAGGAAGAATAAAGAAAAAGTTCATTGTTGGTTGTGTCATGTGTGTGCAACTTCAATGGGCGTTGAATATAGGGAGTTTGATCAACTGCTTTTTATTTTATTAATTTTTTAAAATAGTAAGTTGGTTTAGCTATAAATAATCTATATCTTTATGGGGAATGACGTACGATAGATTATCAAAATTCTGAATCCACTTAAATTTGGTGATGTTAAATGCTATAACTACTCCATGCTTATATGTTTAATCTCTAAAAAGTAAAGGTTCGCTGCTTTTTTTTTCATAGTTTATAACTAGTTTTTAACCCGGCGCGGCAGGTTGGTAAATCCGAACGTTGGTAAGACACAAGCATTACAGGTCCTAAGTGTTGAGGCGGTAAGTTGACGTGAATTCGATCAGTTTCTGTTACATGTGTTATTGTACGGAAACTAAAACAAAAAAAAGTTATAAAAATTGAGATGGAACATTGGGATAGCGTTGGTCAGTGAAACTCGAGCGTTGGTAAAACCCGAGTGTTGTTGGTTCATGGCGGTGAGTCTATGCAAATTTGGTTGGGTTTTTCACGTTCGTTATAAAACCGGACTAAAAAGAAAGAATTGTCATTTGGTCAGTTTCGTTACGGTACTATAACTAAAACAAAATGTGCTAAGTCTACGCAAATTATGTCAGTTTTTATCACATCCGTTACGGTAAATTGGTATTGGAACTAAACTAATAAAAAACAAACATATCAAAGATAATTAGAAATATAATTATCAAAGTTTAAAACAAAAAACAAACCAAAAAAAAAAAACAAAACAAAACTTGGTCCAATGGAATCTTGCCAAATGGACCAATCATAGTCCAGCGTCGTCAAACTTCTCTTTTATATATATTAGTAATTTTATGTATTTTTGACGAAACTGACAAAACCGTCTTGACTGGGATAAGCCTGCGAAATCTACAAGTTTTAAGACAACTCCCATTGTTCGCTTATGATTGATGTGCTAGAAAATATGTTCTATACTATAAAATAGTCTGCAACAATACAACTTATTCTTCTTACATGCAAGCCTAGTTTGCATGTTAGATTAACTGTTTACCAAAACAATTTTTTATCCCCAACACTATCAAACATGTTGATGTTGGATGAAATAATGTGTGTTAAGTAAGTTATATCATGTGTTTTGTGTGTTTATATATCTCGGACACGATTACTTTATTTTATGTTTACAGGTGAGTGGATCTTAAAGGAGATAAATTGGAGTATTTGAGATGGAGTGGAAATGAAGATTTTATTATATGGAGTGATAGAGAACTTGAAGACGAAGACCTAGCCGAAAACGGGACGTAAAATGTAGCTATAATGAAGAAGTTATAGGCAAAGCAGTACGATGGGGCAGTCACCGTAAAGCAGTGGCTGATGACTGTAGGCTAAGGTTCCCACCGTAGCTTACGGTGGGGAGACATATGCTACGGTCGCCTGGGCGAAAAACACGAATTTATGGTTTTTTCTTCCATATTTAAGCCCAGTAAAGCTCTAGAACTACAATCCTTCATACCCAGCCACAAAAGGCGATTTTGGGAGCATCTTACACCATTCTAACACCTACCAATCATCATAATCATCCATGGTTTCATCCTTCCAAGCCATAATCGAGCTAATCATGATGAAGAGGCAAGACCAAACCACTTGTGACCACTTCAGGTGTAGGGTTTGTATATGAACTGATTATTTTATGAACATTACATGTATTGGGATTTAGTTTTGATTAATCTTTTGGTTGATTGAATGTATATATTTATTGGAACTGATTAAACAGTTGTGTTTCTGGGACTTTCGTTTATCATCAATTATTTGGTTTGTGTTCATCAACATTTAGGATTAAGTTTTTATCGTCATTAAACCGTTTACCATTGATCATTGATAGATGCTAAGTTTTATATTAATGAATTGGTAATTAGATAGACGGTGTTCAGTTGTGTCAGTTCTTCGGATTAAGTTCCGTGAATCATCATAATCAAACTATTGTGCCTAGTAATCATTAATCTATTCTAATGAAGAATCATGTCTATGTGATTTCCCGATTTGTATAAATTATTGTCAGTCAGTTTATTGTATATCCCGAACTTGAAGTGTAGTCACTGTTTTCTTAAATTGTTTTACAACCCAATTAATTTCCAAACCGCTTGACATCGTTTGTCCACCTAGTTTAATTAATTAGTGAACAATGAACTATAGTAGTACTTTCCACTGATTCCCAATAGATTTTGACGACACCTTACTTACCCTGGATAATAAAAGTAATTTATAAATGTTTTTAATTGATTTTTCGACATCGATCGCATCTCCTTCTCACATACAACCCACATTATACCAATTATATGTTTGTTGCATGTCACAAAGGAATCAAGGATGATGCTACTAAGCATCGCAATATTGATAATATAGTGATAAATATATATCGTATGACAAACATTTAAATATTCAACCAAGAACCATTACTATAGTGTAGAAATAATTAAGCAGAACGCTCAAAAATTTTTTTAAAAGAGAGTTATTACAAAACTTATTTATTAAAATGGGTTAAGGAAGATACAAAAATCCTTCAGACACCCATCATTTTCTTAACTGCCAAAATGTCGACGCAAACAGGCTTATAGAACCAAATCATTTACACTATTAATTGCTAAATTAAGAGAGGTGGTGCTCGCCAGAATCTTTCCCGTAGATAGCCTTGAGTACTAATGCAAAGAGTTATCGAGATAATCATAAAAGATAATCTTAAATTAAAGAAACCAATTCAGAATATAGCAAAAAGTTACTAGTCTTAATCATTGAAATTAATATTAAGTTGTTCGCTTCAATGTAAAGTTGTAGAGAATATTGAATAAACATCACTTACAAGCAATTAAACATTAACAACTATGCAAAAGATTTGAGGTTGAAAACACAACTTCAATTCATCTTATGTTACATAAGTCAAATTCAAACTATTTATATATCCTATCAAATACAAAAGCCCCTATTTACATAACCATAAATCCATAATATTAACACAAAATGATATTGGCATCCACATTTATTTTCATAACAATCATAAATATAAAACATATTCACCTCCTAGTAAGCATCATTTGGGCACCATATTGAGGCTGCAGAGTTATGGACTGCATTGGAGCATGAATATACGAAGGTGAAACCGTAAGCGAGTACCTTCTAACAATCATTGCTAACACAATTTTAGCCTCGACAATTGCTAGATTTTGGCCAACACAAACTCGCGGGCCCATGCTGAATGGGAAAAACGCTCCTAAATGTTTCCCAGGCCCCAAGAATCTCTCAGGGTTGAACTCATTTGCATCCTTTCCCCATATTCTTACATCATGATGGATCGCTGTCATGGGCAACAAAATTTGTGTACCAGCTGGAACATCAAGCCGGTCGACGAGTTTCACGTTTACGAAGGCTTGTAGCATCATCATTACAGGTGGAGGGTAGAGTCGAAGCGCTTCATTCAAGATCATGGTAATCTATTTGACATGAAGAAAACATTAATCAGTTGATCTAAATAGGCTGTGACGGCCGGGAGAATTCATGTGCCCCTGACCAAGCCAAAAAAAAATGCCCATTAGGCAATTTAAATTGATTTTTTTAGGTGACGATTAAAGTTATAGCAATAAACATATCAATTAGCAAAATCATGGTATTAGAATGAGTTTATCACGAGAGTAGGCTTATAAGTGTTCGGGTATCTAAAAGTGTGTGTGTGTGTGTGTGTGTGTGTGTGTGTGTGTATATAGAGAGAGAAAGTATAGAATGAAAACCCATTTGAGTTGTGTGTATATATATATACATATATAATATTTTTAAAAATTTTGTACCCCTGAAAAAATATACCCCAGCCAAACGCCCACATTGCCCATCTCCAAGGCCTCCCTTGTAAATAGGTCAAACCATATATGAAATTAAGGGTGTTAAATGAGTTGTGCTCATGGATTGACGGGTTCGTGAACCTGGAAATCAAACAAATAACTAGAACACAACATGAGTTCTTATGGGCTAACACGATTGCACGAACATGGCCCATTCAATGTGAAAATTTTATTTTATATTATTTTTTACATATGAATACTCAAGTTACATATTTACAAAAAATAAAAAATATATAACGTAATTATGTTTTAACTATAAACACGATGTTTACTTCCCTTTGTTATTTTTTTTTGGAAAACTTGACATAAATACTTGATCTGTTTAAACTAACATCAAACATATTTGAAAATATAAAAAAAATAAATGGATTAAACGGATCACAACCCACGAATCTGTTTAGCTAAAACAGGTTTGACCTAAAAATGATCTAAATCCATTCAGACTTACCCCAAACGTGTGAATTTCATGTAAGCCAAGAATTCAGACACCCACTAGATATAAAAAAAATCATACTCGTATAGACTTACGATCTTTAAGTCTGCCAAGTTAGCAACAGAAGGGTATGCGTTTTGACTACAAACACGGTCAACTTCTTCTCGAGCTTTGCTTTGCCATTCTTGATGCAACCCGAGAAGGAGACATGCCCATGTCAAAAGATTAGCAGTTGTTTCCTTTCCCGCAAAGTAAAACGTCTTGCATTCATCCACAATCTCCTTTAGACCAAGAGTGTCGTCTTTCTTAGAAGGTGTTATCAATGTGGCTAGAAGAGTATTAGAAATTTGTTTTGCGTTTTTGTTTTTCTCGATCAATTTCGTGACTAATTCTGTTGTTTCTTTCTCGAGCTTCCACATTGTCCTGTTCCTTTTTGTAGGCATGAACCTACACCGAATTTTAAGGTTAGCACAAACTAAAATCAAGCTCACTGCGTTTAACTCAAGAGAGGTCAAGGTTGAGCCCAAGCTTGTTTTATTTAACCTTAAGAGTTCAAGATAGGACTATAGCTATATGTTTAAAGACCAAGCATTACTAAAGAGTAGCTATATTTAAACTCAAACTCGAATCGTTTATTGTCTATTAATTGTTTTATTTCTTTTTAGTAAACTTGACGGATGATTCATATGGTATGTCCACATTACGGTTTTGGTCCCTATAAATGAGAAAGCATACCATTGGTCCCATGTTATGCACGAACTTAACACCAATGGTTCTTGGAGTGGATAGTGTAGTTTAACGATTCTAGTCAATTTTTTTAAACGTATAGTTACCTGGATCCTGGTATGTAGACATTTCGAAAGGCCTGCAAAGCGAGCCCAACTTGTTGCTCCTGCAATTCGAATATTCGTTTGCCCTCCGAAAAGTTGCTACCAAAAGCTGTTCGCGATATAATGTCGGCAGAGAGTTGATGAAGTTCCTTGTGAACGTCAAATTCGAATTCAGACTTGTTTCCTGCTTCAATATTCGCATCCCATTTGCTCATCATATCTCCAACACTATCCACAATTTCAGGCACCCATTCCTAAACCCCAATTGAATCAGCAACAGGCCCAATGGGCTTTAAAATATCAATTTATTATTTATTTTCAAAAACATGGACCAAAAGTTTTAACTTGTTTGTGAATTGTGAATATCAAATTCATCAAAGTTTCTAAACCCGGACCGGGACCGAATTCATTGCCAACTATTACTTTTCGGGTCATGTTGGATCGGTTCGGGTCGGGTCAAACTGAATTTTGCAATTTGCAATGAGCATGGTTCAAGAAATTTCATGCCTGGTCAATACACCTTTATTTTTTTCTATCTACATCAAATTTAATTATTGTATACTTTTTAATTATTAAATTTGTGCGGTCCAACTAGTAAATTAATAGAGCAGCCGATTTAATTTTTAATTTGAAACGTAGTTGGCGGCAAGAAGAAAACAAAGATTTTCTTAAATAATCAATTTAGTTAAAAAAAAATACTATCACTATTTACTTATTTATGTTTTTTTGAAAAAAACACAAGAATAGTTATATAGAAAAACAAATATCACTGTAGTCGTAAATATAAAGTTTTAAATTTAAATAGTAAAAATTAGAAGCTTTATCTATTTCATGTTATTTCTAGTAGTACTTGAACATAACCCAAATAATTTCATTTGTTTTTTAAAAACGAGAACTTCTATTAACTTTGGAAAAGTTGAACCCCAGACCTTCGGATATTTAAGTTAATTTCATTTATTTATATATGACAATGGAGTTATAACTTTTACTCTAGCATGTTTTTTTTATAAAAAGTATAGGAATCTTGGCTACTAAATAGTATTATCTTTTCTACTTTTACTTGAATAATATTAACTTGGTTATTGCATGGTAAAATGTTTTCCAAAACTTTTTAACTTAAGTGAAACATTTGAAAAACTTATTTACTATTTGGTGAACCTTCCCTTAAAAAAATACCTTAACTCTTTCCATGTTAAAAGCTTGACTAGTGATCCTTCTATGAACAACCCATCTCTCCCCATCCAACCCGACTAGCCCGGCCCCGAACAAACTCTTTAAATCCGGGCTCAACGGGATCTTCCCAAACGACCCGTTTTTGTTGACTAGCATCTCTTTGATCATATCCGGGTCGGATACTGCCAGCCTGGCCTGTGTCCCGTACCAATACAAAAACGGTTCTCCATACATTTTTGACCAGTTGTAATAGTGTGGCATCACTCTATGAACAACTCCATCATGGTTGAAAGAAACCGTACGTGACGATTCCACCTCGGCCAGCATCCTCTGCCTGATCGCGGTGGAATTAGCAAAGTAGCTGGGACCGCCAACGCCTTGTCGACGGAAATGGAGTTGGGTCCGCAGTGGGACCCATAAGTATTTGAAGAGGATAGGGAATATGGTTAATAAGAACAGAGAAACAATAAAGAGAAAGTTCATTGTTGGTTGTGTGTGTAGGATTCCTCAATGGGTGTTGGCTTGATACAAGGACTTTGATTAATTATTTTTTATTTCATATTTTTTGTTAAATAGTAAACTGTTTTGGGACTAGGTTAATGGCATGTAATTGAACAGAATAGATTATAAAAAAATAAATAAATAAATAAATAAAAACATTTTCAATAGGGACAATTAGTTATCGTACAGAATTTAATAAATTATTATCCATGGACCATGTTTAATAATTTTATTTAATACTATTGAGCAACAGCATTATGAGTGTATTTTGTTTGTGTTACCATTTACGGATTTAAAATAGCATAAGACGTGAGTTATGTATTTCTTAAAATGTAGTTGGATAGGCGTTTGGTTATAATATATGTAAGTGGTGTTGAATATTATCAAGATACTACCCGCTAATAACAACAAATACGACGATTTGTATTACTTTAATATACCATCAACAATCAGTCATATCTTGTTCTTTGTAGTCTATATATGCTCTTGATGACCCCATAACTTTATATATAACTTGAGTTGGTAACGTATTTAAGCAATGACATTGAAGGGACTTGAGCTTATTGATTAGCTCCCCAGACACCTAATAATGCGTTTGGTACACAGAATTAAATGGAACGGGAATTTGAATTTCATTCGTATATGGTTCAGTCCCTCGAACAAGGAGAACACTTGAAAGTTGAAACCAAACTCACTATTTTGTGAGTTTCTCCTAAAACCACTTTGGTCGCATGAGTCGCACTCAAATGAAACCACAGCCATTGTTTGTCTCCGCCATGTGCCCCATCCTCTAGTCGCCAGAACCACCAAATACCCTTGTTTCAATCTTAATTTAATATAAACGGATAATTTGGTATTAGAAAAAGCTAGCACTAAAAACAAGCGAGCATCCATCACATGACAAAATTGTGACAGACTTGATTAAACAATAGGAGCCACATCCTCAACTTCTCAAACCTAAGAACAGCATGTGAAGAAACACTAAGTGAACCCTGGACAGATTATAGATAATCTGGGGGTTAAGTAATGTTTCCCACGGATGAGATCTAGCTGAGAAGGTTGTTCTTCAGGAGACCTGCAAAACAGACACCGTAAGCTCGTCACTGAGAAGGGGGGGTTCCTCCTTGTGACCACCCTCCGGCGTGAGAATTAGACTAGATTGCTCTGAATATAAGAGTATATTAAGAGATTGCTAGATAAGATTGAGATAACAGATGATGTCCTTACCATTCCAAGGTGTTGGAGTATTTATAGCCGAAGGTAGGTTTCCAAGCAGGTACAGCCGGCTGAATAGTATTCCTGTTCTACCAACAGTGGACGTACGCACAGGCCATGCTGGTTGGTGGATAGGTTACGGCCAACAGTAATAAGGTCGGCTGTATACTGTTCCTTAACTGCCGGCTACGCACTGTTCCACCAACTGTAGGCTGCGCACGTCCCCTCGTAAGAGTTGGTGAGTAGGCAGCGGCTAATAGTGACAAACAGTACTAGAGGGTGCTCCTCCTCGTATTGTTGTCGGTGAGCTGTCACCCTGTGATTAGTTCATGGGCTGCTCTGGTCAAACTGTCTGTTCCGCCCATACCTTAGTAGGTATAGTACGAAAGACCTTCCAGAAGCATACGGACTGGCTCATTTAGGCGGGAATGTTCCCGCCTTGCTCATTCCTTCATGTGACAACTGAAGTAACGAATGCCTTGTGCGTGTAGCCTTGCTGTTAGTGCGGGTAGCCTTCCCTGATGGCTTGTATCCGCAGCTGCGGGAACAGGCGGGGTACTTCACCATTGGGAGGCTTTCCCTGCGGGTACAGCTGGCGTACTGCGCGTAAGGTTCTTTGAGCATGGTGGGTCCTGCTGGAGCAGTTGGTCATCGCGCAGACGTCCCTGTTCAAGGTGAGTCTTGCGGATCCAACTGGGCTCTGCTGGGACCTACCTCTTCAAGTCCCCCCAGTCCAATGTTCTTCTCATGAATTATTAATAAGTGAGGTGAACTTTTGGACTTAGCAAGGGGTTTTGAAAGGGGTTTAGTTTTTCGGTTTTCCGTGGTGATTCATCCCACGGTTTTCCTGATGTCACGCAGAAATTCCCGACTTTTCTGCTTGATCTTTGAGTGTGAAGCGGGTAGGTTTGTAACCTCCTCGCGCGTCCGGAGCGTTGAGTCCCAATTGTGTGGATTCTCCATGAGGTTTTGGTGGTTTTCGACATAGTGATCATTTATGTTAAAACCACCAATTCCATCTTGGAGTTTCAAACAATATAGTTCTCGACGTTCCCGTCGTGCGGGAATGTTATTCACGTTTCCGCAAGCGTGGCCCAGAAGATCCTTCTTGGTTTGAATTCCCCTGCAGAGTGCTAAGTACGTGAAGGGTTTTGCCTTGACACTGTACCCGCACTCGTCTTACGGTTACTTTACTTCCAAGGTATTCCTGGCGTCAATTCCCTGCGGGTGCTAAGTATGTGAAGGGTTCTGCCTTGACACTGTACCCGCATCCGTCTGATGGTTACTTGGTTGCCAAGTTATTCTTGGCTTCAATTCCCTGCGGGTGCTAGGTATGTGAAGGGTTTTGCCTTAACACTGTACCCGCATCCGTCTTACGGTTACTTGGTTGCCAAGGTAAGGGGTATTTTCCCGCTCACTTTTGAATCTTTTTGAATTTTGAATTTTTTGAAATTCGAAGAGTTGGTGGAAAGATTCCCGCTCACTTTTGAATCTTTTTGAATTTTGAATTTTTTGAAATTCGAAGAGTTGGTGGAAAGATAGGAACAGTCCAAACATCTGAAACGTCGTGCGACGGTTTCTTCTGACTGTGTCAGGACGTGCAGGAAGTTATGGCGACGTGACAGTACATGGTCATTCCAGACGCTTTTTCAGGCGCGTGTGCGCGATTTTTCGGGCGCGTGGCCGCGAAATTAATGGTGTGCGTCCTGTCAACAGCTGTTGCCAGCTTGCTTTTTGCCACGTGTCATAGTTTCATTGCACCTTCGTTTTCTCTCTCTTCCGCATTAATTTCATCGCATTAATTGCGATTAGTATATAAAGGGGGAGAGGGTTATTTGTAATTCACACTTTCACTCTTCTTCATCTTCTTTGCGATTTCCGGCGAATACTTATCCTTTTCAGGCAAGCATTCTCCCGAAATCGTTTTCTTCCTTTACAAGATGTCTCGTGATATCGATTCTACAGCTGACGACAGGAGTACTGCTGGTGAGTGCCAGTGTGCTCTTCCTGGCGATCTGTACCGGTATGTTGTCAGGAAGTTCATGCTCGAGTCTCTCGAGCCTGAGTTTCCTGAACCCCATCAGACCGTGTACGATGCCCTCCGAGGCAAGATCGGGGTTTATGCAGCATTCTTTGTCTATGGGAATCTAAGGTTCCCATTGACAAAGTTTGTTTACCGTGTCCTCGAGAGGCATGGTGTTCATTTGACCGAGTTGCACCCCATGGCGATCGCCAAGATTCGCCATTTTGAGTGGGTGTGCCGGATACTGGGCGTTGAGCCCTATGTTGACCGCCTGATGACCTTCTACACTTGGAGGTGCATCCAGGGGTGGTACACGTTGACAACCCAGATTAAGGGTTTAAAGATCTGTGCGACCGAGCGCAGTCTTCGCGCGTGGAAGAGGGAGTTTTTCTTCATATCCGCCCGCGCCATCCCCATTGCCATGAAATTCAGGAACGGGCAGGCACTTCCCAGTCTTCACGCCTCCAGCTACCAGGAGGCGGAATGGTTTGCCCAGATATCTCGGGTCCAATCTCCGGTTTACCGGTTTGCGTAGTCCGGGATGGTGATGCTGGGGATGAGCCGGGTGTGGAAGGAGGCTGATGTGCGCAAGATTCCGATCGTCCTCGAATACGGTTCGAACTCTGTTCCTTACGGTATGCCTTTTTCCCTTTTGTTGATTTTGAATTTCCTCTAACTTTTTTCTTGTTTATTTCAGAGGGGAACGACATGCAGTCGCTCCTTAATCCGCGGGAGGCTGACGGTCCCGCCCGGATGGGTACTCGCGCTCTAGACGAGAACGAGTTGCCCATCCTAGAACAAACGGCGGATCGGTTCGTGGAGGTCTATCCGCTAGGCCATGAGATCCTCAGCGCCCGTCGGCCAGGTAAGGTGCTCTTCGCCCCTCGACCTCTCAATGCTGAAACCTCTGCTGGAATTCCTCTAATCGTGTGTTCTGATGAGGAATCCGCAGATGGTCCTCCGTTGGTGCGGAAGAAGAAGGCTGCCGGCGGGAAGGGAAAGGAGAAGGTGGCCTCTACTGCCGATCCGGTGGCTCTGTCTGACTCGGAGACTAAGAGCGAAGAGGTGGCGAGGAATCCCGGTGGTGGTAAGACCACAGCTCCGGAGGTTGCGACTGTCACCTCCGGAGAGCCAAAGAAGACGACGGTGACAGGCGCAAAGAGGCAGGCTCCATCGGGTCCGTCCCCGCCTCTCCGTACCTTTAGGCTCAAGAAAACCCGTAAGTACAACTCTTTTAGCTTTTATCTTCATAGCTTTATCTGTTTTAACACTTTTCTTCTTTACGCAGGCGTGGATGTTGGCGCATTCCAGGGTGAAGCGCCTAGTAGTACCTCTCCGCCAATGACGGTAGGCTTGGTCAGCCTACCTGAGGCGTCGACCCAGGCGCCTGCGCCTGCTTCCGCTGGATCAGTTGCTCACTCCTTTGAGCCGACTGTTCCAGCCGAGATGACGTCACCGCCGGCTGTGAGTGCGATTTTTACAGCATCCTTCACAGAGCCGGCGGTTACGATAGCTGCGGATTCTGCGGTGGCGACCACGGCGGCTGCAACCATGCCCCCACCATCGGCAACGACGGCCGGTCCATCAGGTACGCGTGGGGCTTCTCGCATCTCTCCGCCACCTTCCCATCTGCCTGACCTCTTGGATGGATTTCCATTGGGTTCAGGTGATGGGTTCGGCGGCTATCGGCCTGTAATTGACCCTACAGGTGCGTCGGGTTCTTTTGGCCCATTTTTCTACATGTATTTTTTATCATCTTTTCCTAACTGCTTTTTGTTTTTTGCAGTGTCGGATTCCAATGAAGTGTATGTTCCACGATGGAACATCCGCCGAGGAACAACCCTTCGTACCCCTGTGGAGTGCGTGGAATAGGCTCGCCACGCTGCTCCCCATGGTGCGTTGGGGGAAGCCATGGCTAGCTACCAGGAGGGTAGGCTAACCAACGAGCTTCGGGTTCTCCAGGCCCGGATGCAGCCGCGCGTCGAGCTGCTTTGTCGTGAAAACGACAAGTTGAAAGCAGCTCGCGCCAAGGACGTATCTCAAGCGCGGGCTCTTCGGGAGGAGAACCAACAGCTGTCCGCAGCTGCTGCGGAGAAGGAGAAGGCCTTCAAGGCCCTCGAGGTTGAGGTTCAAGCGCGACTCGAGGCCCGCTCCAAGGCTGCCCAAGCTGTTAACGAACAGCTTCGGCTGGCTAAGGAGACTGCGAGGAACGCAACCGAGAGGGCCACCAAGGCTGAAGCCGTTGCTGAGCCTTTACGCGTGGAGAATGAGGAGCTCAAGGCCAAATTAGAAGCTCTCCAACGTGCTCATGATGCCTTGGCGATGGAAGATGCCAAGAAGCTCCAGGAGATCTTGGACCAGAGGGGCGTGCTTGACCATACCGAGCGGAAGCTTAAGGGCGTCGAAGAGGCTGCCGCAAAGGAAGTGCTACTTGCCAACCTTAACAAAAGCGAAGCCGAACGCGCCTGCACCCAAGCTCAAGCCGCCCTTCAAGAAGCTCTGGTTGTCAAGGAATGGCTTCTTCGAGAAGCGTTGACTCAAGTAAGTCTATCTTCATGTCTTCACGCTTTTCTTTGTAAATAGGGTGTTGACACTTGTATATTTTCTTATGCAGGTTGTGTATCGGGTCTTCTCAGAGACATCTTACGACGATGCTATGAGCGCAGCCCTCAACGCTTCTCACGAGGATGGGGAACGGGTCGGCTTCCTGCTTGGTCTAGGGTTTGTTGAGAAAGGCGTCCCGCCTTCCAACTTCCCTTTGTAAAATGTTGATACTGAAGCTGTTTACGACCAAGCAGTGAATCAGTACGCCGCCTTCTCGCATCCGGTGGTGGAGAAGGTGAATGAAGTTGCTGCTGCTGATGATGGGCTAGCTATCCTTAAGGCTTTCCTTGAACAGCCACGCTCTACTGACGGCGCTGGTTCAAGTGGAAGTGGCCCTGAAGCATGTTGATGTTGCCTTTTTCTGGCGTTCGCCTTTTTCTTCCTCTGATGTTGCCATGAACCATGTTGATGCTGATGTCGACGGGCTTTCGTCCGTTGCCCCGGTACCGGTTGTCGTTCCGTCCTCCCTTCTTGATTGATGCCACCAGGTGTGTCAATCTTCCATCCTTGACGAATGCTTCAACAATGTCTTTCAAGGATGTACACTCTTCCGTACCATGACCTTTTGTCCCGTGGAAGTCACAGGATTTGCTCTGATCCGCATTAGGTCGGTGCCGGATCGCTGGAGCTTTTGGCCACGGTAGCTTTTCAGTGGCAAATATCTCCGTGACGCTTTTGGTGAGTGGCGTCCACCGGTGCTTTTGGCTTGAAGGGTGTGTGTGACTTCTTCCGCCAACAAGAGGGCGGGAGCTGGATGAGGTGTCAAAGTTTACCCTTGACTGCCAGATACCTAGCTTCCTTTTTTTGTTCTGCCGGGCGATCCGGACATTGTTCTCTCTTGTCCTCTGCGTGTAGAGGTGTGTACTCTGGGGAAGATCCCTTCTCAGTTGCTTTTCCGTCTCGGCAAAGCGCTTTGCCGCCGTCATGATGGCATCCCATGTTGATGGCATGCCATCCTTACCCGTCAATGTGCGGATAAGTTCTGGGTATTCGGCGCCTTGGATGAAAGCGGCGCGAACCAGATCTTCACTTATGTTGCCGAGACTTAGCTTTTTGGAGTTGAAGCGGGTGATGAAGTCTAGTAAAGATTCATCCTCCTCTCTCACGCAGTTGAGGATCGTCCACTGTTCTTCAGTGTACTTCCTCTGTTGGCTGAAGTGCTGGCTGAACTTGTTCTGAAAGTCCGCCCAGTCATATATGTGGTGGACCGGTAAACGATCGAACCATGCCCTGGCCGCTCCGACCAGAGTCATCTGGAACATGTAGCACCACGTGGGTTCCGTCCAGTTGCTGACGGTAGCCCCCGCAATGAACCTGTTCAAATGGTCGTCTGGGTCGGATAGACCATCATAAGTGCCAATGTTGGACATCTGTTTGGCACTTCTCGGGGCGATTGCTTCCGCAATGTCCCTTGCGAATTTTGACTTTCCTGCATTTGTAGCAGTTGGTATAAAGGTTTTGGAGAAGTCACGCGTGTTTCTCTCCGCAGTTGGTTTAAAAGCTTCCCCAAAATTTCTTTTTGGTTGGACGTCCGTTTCCTTTTGCTTCCCTTTCGCCTTATGGCGAGGGTTGCGTCGGTATCGGACTCCCTCTCGTCGTCTGAGTACTCGCACTCACTGCTCATACTGAGGTGTTGGCGAGTACTGCTGAATTCGTCAGCCTGTTGAGCTGAACGCAAGCGTTCATCCAATTCAGCTTGGAATTCTCTTTGGCGTGCTTCGGCCCATGCCTTCACTTGATCCAGTGTTTGGCGAGGGGCCCTCGTTCGTTTTTCCAACTGGGCGTCAGTGAACCCCAGTGGAATATTTACTGCACTTGCCCCGGCTTGGGTAGTCGGGGTAGTGTTCGTAAGATTTGTGTAACCGCCGGTGTTCCCCCCGGTTGCTGGGGTTGTGGTTACCGGGGTTTCTTGGTCGGTTACTGGCCTTTGGACCGGAGTAACGTTAACCATTTCTTCAGAAATTTTGAAAAAACTAAAATAGTTCTAGCTTTTATGCACGGATGGCGCCAATGAAGAAACACTAAGTGAACCCTGGACAGATTATAGATAATCTGGGGGTTAAGTAATGTTTCCCACGGATAAGATCTAGCTGAGAAGGTTGTTCTTCAGGAGACCTGCAAAACAGACACCGTAAGCTCGTCACTGAGAAGGGGGGGTTCCTCCTTGTGACCACCCTCCGGCGTGATTTCAACTTTATCACACAGACGATTCGTGTAATTTACCATAAAGTACAATTCTTTGAAACTTAGAAGTAAAACAAATTCTACTTCTTTTAGCTATCAAGATTAAGAAAAGACTAAAACACGGAGACAATCATCAACTACTAAAATACCAAAAAAGGGCATGCGGCCTAATAAGGTGTGTAGAAAGGGGTGTCTATATATGATTGATAAGTCTTTGTTGCCCAGATTCACACACACAAAATAATGTGGATAGATCCAAATCCACCCAAGCTATAGGTTGCAAGACACCTTCAATTGCAAGCCTATGATTATGCATAAAAATGTATTTTGTATCGTTAATTCGTTTATACCAGTTTCGCCTTAAAAACAGGCTGAAACAACAAAATTACCCCCAAGTTAGCAGACATTATAAATATGAATCTGAGTATCTAACAAAAACATATTTTCATTAAACCAATAGTTTAATGATAACTAACCACTTTTCCTTAAAATGTTGCATACAACAAAACATGCATTTATGAACTCTATGAACTACAGGTTCCAAAATAATATAACAAAAGCTTTTGAAATGTGTCATGCCTTACAAAAACACATGACCATTACCTAAACAAAGCCTAGCTTCTAGGGGCGACAAGTTCTGAAAATCTCACCCCGCATCATGTCTATCGGGTTGTGGTCGAGAGTGTAACGCTCTGGGCCTAAGTACATACCTGTTTTTTCAAGAATTGCAAGCCCTTCATCCCTACCGTATCTAGAGCTGTAGAGCTTTAGGTACTCGATGTCCTAAACACACAAATGAACTATATATTTATCAGGAAAGAAGACAAATGGCGAGGTTGCAAGATCATTCTATTTTAAAAAATTAGATTGATATAGTAACATTATAGTTTCGCTAATCAAATAGCTGTAAAATTCAAGAAAGAGTAGACGAATAAATTTTGGGGTATCAATCATGTTGGGCTGAATATGAACCCTAACACGACCACAGTACCACACTGTGTCAAAGGCATCAATTCTAACCAGGACCCTTAAAATTATGTAACCCAAGCACGACACGTTTACCCCTTTTATCTAAATAAGTCCAAACAGGTTGTAATCAACTTGTAAACGTGTTAAACAAATTGGAGGGTTGTAATAAATGGTTAGACGATGTTGTATGCATGTTGGCAGGTCGACTTATTTTACTAAATGTATTGGTGTGTCGACCTGGTTAATTAAATGGATTTAAACAGGTCAACCAAAACACAGCCCACTTATTAAACATGTAGATATGACAACCCAAAACTTGACGACTCGTGTCAAGAACTGTCACTCTGTTTAACCCTTGTAAAATTCAATAAAAAAGAGAAGCAAACTGTTTGTTGGTAAGACCAACACTACCTGACATGTTTTGGCCCATTCCAAAAGTACCTATTTATTCTTGGGTCTCGATCATGATTGTGGGTTGAATTGTTCAACCCGAACATGACCTATATTTTTAATTGTGTCAAAAACCTCCCAAAACACGACCTGTTTGACCATTTACCTAAACGTGTAAAATGGGTTGGATAACCAAGTTGTATATGTAGTAATCAAGTTGGTGGGTTGTAAAACATGGGTTAAACGGGTCAGTGGATCAACCTGTTCAACTAAACAGGTTAAACGTGTCAACCAGAACATGACCTGGTTTTTAAACTGATTAGATATGTCTTATGCCAACTAAAATCTTGATTATTTGTGTCCTGTTCGGGTTGTGTCAGAGACTGCCACCCCTAATTTATCCATTACCCACCCAAGCCTGGTCGGCCCATTATGCACCCTTGTTCTGTGTTTGCAAGGTCTAGATTGGTAACGTGGTCACGGTGGTGTAAAAAAACAATAATTTAAAAAAGAATAAGAAAAGATTACCTGCAAGCCACTCAAAAGGCGCTCTAACCTAAGAGAAGCCACCGGTTCGTGTGAGGATGAGAAAACTTCACCAGGGTAATACAATACCCCGTCACTCGGGGGGAGCCCCCGCCTGAATTTAATCTGTTCATATACACCCCAAAATAAACAATGAAAGTTAAAATATTAATAATAATAATAAAGTACACGTCGCGAGTTGTTAAGGGTCAAAAACAGGATGGATCCGGTTATATGTGATCACGAAAACAATAATAAAATGATTATCTCAACCTTTCAATGAATTAATGTAAGCTAAATTTGTAATTTTGCACGACTTTCAACCCATTTAAACCGTTTGATATAAAACATAACCTAAGATGGGTGAGATATGAAATACCTCTGCACTAGCAACGGTAGCCTTCTCATAGCAGTTGGCACCCCAATAAAGAAAGCCAGTGCCACCTTCTTTCCACACACGCCACATCACTGCACGGTGCTGTGTACCCCGCATACCCAGGTGCCGGTTAGGATGAGGATCCGATGGTCCCATGCACACATAGGTCCACCATTCCTGGTCAATATCATCCATCAGGCCAATCGTATACTAGTACTACTCATTTACTACATATCAAGATGTATGGGTTGTCCGGCTTGGTTAACACATCAAAACAATATAGGCCAGGTTGAGTTGACCCGCAAACACTAGTATGCATTAAAACTAAAACATTGACTGACTTTCAGTCAGTTTGACCCATTTCCTTAAGCTAACTTTATTGTTGGGTAACAAGTCAACGGTCCAGGTGAGGTCGGTTTGGGTTGACCCACAGACGCTTATTGTTCATTTAAGCATTAAAATAAACTTTGACCAACTTTCAATCCGGTCAACCAATTCGAACACTTGATAAGTAACCGGGTCACAAATTCCCACCTCTAAAAGAATTCATTTATAATTGACAAATGTACTTCTACATGTCTAATATAAAATTATAAATACATGCACTAATGAACATCAAGCAAGAGGAGATATTATTACCTCATTATTTTCAGGTTTTATCTCTGCAATTATGTCTTTCACCAAATCCTCACGGTTACCAATCACCCATTCACTGCGATTGAGAAAAAAAATCATTGAACATAGGTTCGGACACACTAGTTGAGATTCAGTATGCATCAAGGTCAAGTGTTTATAAATTATTTAAAAGCATCAACTAATGGCCGATACAAATACGTACATTTGAGTGTTAGAATTTTCAACTTTTCAAAGTTAATAACCACACTAATGGCATAAACAAATATGTACATTTGAGTGTTAAAATTCTCAACTTTTCAAAGTTAATAACCACATCTTTGCAACAAAACCATTTGTTAAATACAGCAGAACGAGAACATAAATAAAAGAATAATGTTATTACCTTGTACAATATATTTGTGTATGAGGGCGTAAGAACCCTGGTACTTTAAGAAAAGCCTCAAAATTATTCGGTGCAAGAGGTGCATCACTTGGACCTGAATAAAACTAGAAATTAGTTTCAAAACATCCCTAACAACTATCCATTTCAAACAAACATATTTTTCTGGTTATATATATTATTTTTAATCTTGGTTCGGTGGTAAAAGAAATAACTTGCAATTTTCTTACAAGAAAAGTGAATAGAAGATAGTGGATGCAATTGTATATAAATTTAACTAGAGATGCTCTTACCCGAGTAGTATGTAGTCAACACACGGGCATCAGGTGCATATGCATGAATATCACTAGCTTGGTGACGAATAGCATCATACTGTTGCACATTCAATGGCTGAAAAAAAAACACGTGTTCCATATTCAATCAAAGCAACCAGACACACGTAATAACTGTTTATCTCCAGATTGTTATTTTATGGTAGAACTCCGTGCAGATCATATTGAGAAGTGTCAAATATTGGTATATAAACTTATAAATACAAGTTTGACACTAAAAATCTTTCATCTCACACTCCAATTTCATGTTTCCCCTAAAATTTCAAGATCTTTTGTTATATTATGTTTCATCTTTTCTCTGTATCGCATTGAATCAGTAATATAAAGAATTTTGTCACTAAACTGTTAGTTATTAATTATTACATTTGTTCTTTTTTCCACCCTGCATAAGAACCGAGAACATACATATATATGCATTTGGATATTTGATTCAAAACGGTTAATATCTCATCCCACAGGTAAAAGTAGGCTTTCTTCCAATGGTTTTTTGATCTCAAAATCTCAACTTCCTTCTGCAGGTAATCCTTTGCTAAATCACCACTGTTAAAAAGCAGTAATGTCACTAATGCATTATAGTTAGTGTGCTCTTGTCTTTACAAGCAAAATCTATATTATTACAACAATAATCTAATCTTTTGAATAAAACAATCTAGAGGGTTTTGTGCGTCATCACAATTAGGTAGGCTTGTAAATGAACCAAACGAACACAAAGGGGGCATGTTCATGTTTGTTCATTTAACTTTAACCAAACAAATGATCACGGGGTTTTCTTGTTCGTGTTCATTTGTCAAGAAAACAAATGTATACATGTTTGTTTGCTGACAGTATACATGACTGGTTCACGATGTAAATGAACATAACTAAACATAGGTCATAGATGAACGCGCATAACTGAGAGAACCAGTTAAAAGTAAACATGAAAATCAATCAGTTGGGCCTTAGAAGTTAATAAAACTGGACTAAATTGTATTTAATTTCATAAAACTAGAGTAAATTGTAATCTAACGAACATAAATGAGCATAACCAAACGAATATAAACAAATTTAAATGATCGAATGTTCACGGACATAAATGAAGGAACAAGACATCTGTTCATGTTCGTGTCTGTTCATTTATTAAATAAACGAGCATAAACACACTCCCTGCTGAACGGTTCACGAACAGTTCACTGAATGTTCAGTTCGTTTACAGGCCTACAATTAGGGATTGAGGGCCACTTTAGACCCGTTTGACAGTGTCCCTTTTGGCTATATTTTCTGAGTCAATTAATTTGACCCGTTAAAGATTTAACATAACCAAAACCAAACCTTTCATGTGATACAGTAAACAACACTTCAGGCATCTAGTGACATACCAAGGAACTACAGGACTATATGGCACAGCATAAGCTGCAAGACGAGGGTCTGAGAAAAATTCATCTGTTTTTGAATGATCAGCTACACGATATAAAGAATTAAAAAGATAAGATTTCTTTTAGCTGAATAATACTAATAAAAAATAACCGATTGAATAATCATACCAGGCCATGGAGAAGTGTAAGTCAAAACCCGCATGCTGTTACCCCATTTGCAGAAATAAGGACTGATTTTATATTGAAGCAGCCACTTAAAATGTAGTTCTAGAGCATTGTACCATTCGGGACTTCCGTGTTCAACACCAAACCGATCTTCGATTACAGTATCGGATATCTTAATAATCATTAAGAATGTTGACATTTTTATAGAAAGTTCCTAGATGCTGAAAATTGAAGTCACTATAGTAAAGGGTTGATTTCATATATACTCTTTAAAACTTATCTAATATCATATATAACCTTTTAAATGAATATATAGTTCAAGACCATTATATATAATATCCTTTCAAGTTTCAACACTATTAAAATTTTGCAATGCATCTGTTGCGTCAATAGCAATTCGAGAACTCATCCCAGTTAGAATAATTCCATTCACATACAAATGCAATTAACCCTGTAATCGTGAATTACAGAAGAAAAGTAGTTGTTTTATGTTTTGAATTTTGATTAAGTTTACATCTTGAAATATTGAGATTTATATTTGATTCCAGTATATGTGTGTTATAAAGTTTAGTAGCAATATTTATTTATAGATTAGCCATACAACTCTAAAATCATGTATGATCCAAAGAAATTGAAAAAAATTTACTTTTTTATGAACCACTTTTAAACATATAATTATAATTATTAAAATATAAATAAAACATTATAGTTTATCTTTTAACAACTAATATTAGAAGTTCTGAAAATACCATAGATTAAAAAAATGGTAGTTAAAACACTTAAGGGTGTAAATCTAATGTTTCAGAAACATTGTTGGATAAATATAAAATTAAAAGGCTACAAATTAGTAAATACAAAATTTTAAAGCTTTAAGAAAATATAAGAGTGGAATAGTCACGTTCTAAATTGTTTTAAATAAAATGGTTAAACATGATATTTTACGTAGTTTCTAGGCATATATATGATATTTCATAGGTTTCTAGGGGAATATATGAAATTCAACATAAATTAAAATAGTAGGAATATAGGATACACCAATGACAGCAGGAAGTGAAGGTGTTGTTGGGAGAATAAAGTCCCAAACGGTCAAACTTAGCTTTAAACGTATTGAAAGGTTTGCGTCTTCATCCATCATATCTAGTGGCCCGTTCTCTGAAAAGAAATCAGAAAAAGAAGGCGAAAGAAGAACTCTTCTTAAAGTTGTAGTTGCAGATTTCGCTCTTTCTACCTGAAAAACAGGCGGGTCAGTTGACCCGGTAACACATTTCAACCATTTAAATTATATAATGAATATATTGCAAAAACAATATCATTGTTAAAAACAATAATAATCTAAATGTGTGAATAAAACGATTTAGGAGGTTTATGCATCAATAATACACTTTTGGCGACTATCAAGTTTGAATGCGTAATATGCATTTGTGTTTTAGCAAAATCTTTAAAATTTGACCAGTTGAGATTAAAAAAGCCCAAATTGTTCATTCCTAAGTATGACACAAAATTCTGTAAATGCAGATCAGAACGTTCAGCGAACAGCAGTGAACCATTCGGCAGGAAGTTCCTTTATCCAAGAAACGACTGGAACATGAACCAAAGAATGTTGTTCATTTAGTTAAACGAACAAGACATGATGTCTTGTTCGTTCATTTGTGTTCATGAGCACTCGTTTACATTCGCTCATTTAAACTCGTTTATGTTCGTTTGCTTACGTTCCTTTATGTTCGTTAGTTTACATTTGTATAAGTTCATTTTTTAACCTTTTATTAATATATTCATTTAAATTTTCTAGGCCCGTTACAGTTTAGTCAAATTTTAATAACCGTTTAGACCCTACACATTGTTGTCCACGTTCACTTTTAATTGGTCATAGCTTCGTACTGTTCACTCGTTTACATTTGTGAACCGTTCGTTTATACTACTAGCAAACAAACAAAAACGAACACGAATACATTCATTTTTTTTAACGAACGAACACAAGAAAGAAAACCCCGTTCATTATACGTGTTCGATCGTTCGTTTTGGTTAAAGATAAACAAACACGAAAATGCTCTGTTCATGTTCGTTCGGTTCATTTACATTATGCATGCAATTCTAATCTTACCACTTCTTCTACTGGTTTTCCATCAATTTGCTCAATGACATCAAGACAATTTCTGAGTTCCCTATATACTTGATATTTCTCAGACTTATCAAGAAACTGTGCTGCACATCTGTAGAGAATCAAAATTAGCATTCATAGCTACAAACAAGATACAAAATGAAAAATCAATTATCAGTATTTCTTTTCTAAATCATTTATTACTATCTTAATCCAAATATTTGGAATCAGCAACTTATATTTAACTGAAAAAGAGAGTAGTCAATCACTCTGCATCGGTTTTGGTAGCGGTAACAACAAATTCTCCCTCATATTGTCCTGGAGGCTGCGTAATTGGAACATCAATAGAAACCCAAACTGCAGTAGTTTCTCTGCAGAAAATAAAAAAGTCAAATCAAAAGTTAACACAAAAGAACAGTCAAATTTCAATTTTCTATCAAAAATGCAATCAATAAATACCCTGGGAGTAGATTTATCTGTGAAACTGGCATATCAAGTGGTACAAGTGCATCTGGAACGCCCAAAATAGGGACCACACGTCTCAAAGTAACTGATTGGCCAATGACCAACCTGGTTATAACAAATTTGTTTATAAATTTGGATAAAATATATTAATATTGCAGAACATGTGTCAAGAAATATTAACCTGTCACCAGAAGTTGAACAGAGATCGGTACATTGAATTTGTACAACACCAGCATTACTGGATCCACTCCAAGATACTTTAGGGCGTATAGCAATTTGTATACTTTCTCTCTCGTTTCTTGCAGCTAAAAGAGATACCTTCAAGGTAACATTATGTTATTATGCATTTATGTGTGATTATGAATCATCACACTAAAAATAATATTAGATATAGTTGGGCAATTATAGACACATTTAGAACAGGTTTGCTGATCATTTATCTATTACAACGGGAAGAACAGTTAACACTGATAAATAATTAATTCCTTATTTCCATTTTTAACCAAATATGAATCTATAAACTCAAAACAATTGAGAAAATGTATCAATCTACATAATGTGTTCTCTTTTCTTGTTTTTTATCCTTGCCTCATATGACATGTCTAATAAACGAATGAACATGAGAAACACGAGCATGTGCCATTCTGTTTGTTTACAGGACTAATTCATAGTGGTGTTTTAAAAGATGCACAAGCTCAAAAGACCTTTTAAACATCATTACAGTTCAATAACCCAATAACACTCAATACACCACATTATTAGACATATATATGATGTTTGTATTTTGATTCTCCAATATTATCCTGTCCATATTTAAGTATTTGTAACCAATTGTAACTGCTCCATATATAAGGAGATTAGTTGTAAACAAGACACATCGAATCATTGAATATCATAACCTTCAAAAACTTAGTTACTTACAGGCTCCAATGGTCGAGGTGTTTCTTGAGGTCCAACATTTGCAGTGGTAGGCATGCACCAGACATGTACTAGTTCAGAAGATGGAACCCTAGATGGGTCAATTGTCCCTCTTAGTAAACTTTGATCTTGTAAGCTACCATCACCCCATCCATATGCGGTCCCACCCCCTGCAACCCCCTCAACTGGAGGAATCATTTCTTGAGGACTCCCTGAAACACGGTACAGAATGCAATTAATCAACAATAAATTACGCATCCCATTGTAAGCCATTGCACGAAAGTCTTATTAACATAATATCACATATAAGTAAACAACTAAACACGCAAAAAAACAATCACACTTGCTTACTTGTAAATAATTTTGACAAGGCTGATTACTGAATAAACTTCAGATCAACCAAAATGACCAGTAAGTTGAAGAAAATACATGTGAAGTGATATGTGGACGATATAATAATAATAATAATAATAATAATAATAATAATTGGTGCATTTTTGTAACTGCAAATCCAACTGAACCTAGCCCTTAAGCATGATATATTTAACTGCCCTAACATACAAAATCAGCAGCAACAACACAGGTAACAAACTGTCCTGTGTAAGCAATCAAATGATCAACAGCACAAACCAAACCAAAACAAAACTGCATCATGTATAATGAAAAATGCTGAAAAACTCGTTAAATCTGCTTCGACTTTGATGAATGTCTCAATTGACAAACAGGTAATCCATAATTTCCTCCGGAAACCTCAAATTTTAGAAAATTTTTCATCATAATAGCATTAATAAATTAGAAAAACCTAGAAAATCTGATCATCAACAAGACGATACTGGACAAATGATAACCGTCAAGTACAAAACCCTAAAAATCATATAAAATCGATAACGAAGGGTGAATTGACGATGATTTAAAGCAAATTCAGTGGATAATATAAGTTAAAAGTGAAAATAACGGATCGGTAATTAAAGTAGATAGAAAGAGTAGGTAAGTGAGTGACAATTGAAGGATATATTAGGTTAGATTAAACGAACCAGAGTGATTCATGATGCAGATGCAGGTATGAATCAGTTATGGTGAAATAATGAGTGAACGGAGGAATGATATTCTTCGTTTGATTTTGATGATGATCGCACACAACACAAAAATGGCAGCACCTGCTTATTATTATTATTATTATTATTATTATTATTATTATATTGGGATTGATTATCAACAAAATCTGATTACTTCTGTTTCTTACTGATAATTGTCCCTTGTTATTTCTGGACATATATAAGGGGAGGTTTTGTGGCTAACTTTATTAAACTAAAAAGTTTGGGACTTTTTACAATTTGGAAATATATATTATTATATTTTGTGCTATCATATTTTTATCATGTTGATAAAGTTTATTAACCAACGGCCTGGTGTTTTATTCGTAAAGGCAAAAACCTTTAAATATTTTGAAATGATAGGGGTTTAGAGGTCCTGGCTTCAATTTTTTTAGACGATAAAACTTAAAAAGAAATTCAACCTTTAAAAGAAAAAAGTCACTAGCAAATACAATTTATGATATTTCGATATTCTTGGGCCTTGCAAATTATTATTATATTAAAGTTAGGTAGTAATATTGCAGTGTGTTTAGTGATAACTTTAAAGTGGTGTTTGGTAGGTAGGAATTAGTAGAGAATGTAACGGTGTAAGGCCCCCGATCCGGGAACCCTACTTTCTCGCTTGTTGGATATACCCATTCACATAATTCGTAAAATCATAGTTAATTAAAACATTTCGCGGAAATAAAAGTCATTCATTCATTCATAACATAACCATCTTATCTTATAATATCATAACATAAATCCATAAAACATAAAACATCAAACGACATGGGTGTCTTATTCATAGCGATGTCAGTCTTCCTCTTATTTTCACGTGTCTTCATCAAGCAATTTGCCTCGTTCTACTTGCCTGCGTGCATACTAAAAGTCAGCTACACTGAGTGAGTTCTAGTTAATTAACATACAATGCATTCACTTACTAATACACGTTCGAAGATACGTATTAATACTTACCTGTTCCTTTATTAATCAATCATACATACATACATACATACATACATTCATACTTCTTATTAATCACATACCTCGGATACTATAAAGATCCGGTCCTCACTTACCTTGGATATTATAAGGGTCCAGACCCTACATACTTCGGAATTATAAGGATCCGGTGTCCTACATACCTTGGATCTCCTCAGAGTCCAGTCCCTACTTACCTTGGATATTATAAGGGTCCAGTACCCTACATACCTCGGTTATTATTAGGGCCCGGTGCCCTCTAACATACCATATCATTCTATTCTCTTTCTACTTTCTTCAATCATAACTAATATAACAACTACGTGCATACTAGTTATACAATTCATACCATTCACATTCATACGCAAACATATATCTAATATACACTTACCATTTAAGTTAAGTGTATAAATCTAGCACATTGTAGTATGCACACAGCCCCGAAAACATAACACATAAAAGGAGTTAGAACTCACCTGGATCCTGTTACGTTCACCGTTTATAGTAATTCAGTTCCTGAGTTGAGCGCAGCTAACTGTTTAACATATATATTCATTAATTAACCATGTACTAACATAATTAATTAAATTTGTATTTATTAATCTAGCGTAATTGATAAGCTAGGCTCGTTTGTTTGGGCTAACAAATCTAACGAAATAACTTTATTTAACGACGGTCTCTATTTCGCGTTCATATCCTCCCCTTATTATATATATATATATATTCTTTATTAATAATATGTTCCTTTCCTTTGACACATTATTATGCGTGTGTATATACCTATATATATAAATATATTTCTTTGCTTTAACGAATTATTTATCTTAAAAATATATCGGGTTACACGGGGTGACGAGGTTAATTGGTTTGATTTATTTTGTTGGATTATCTTGGATTAACTAGGAATGACCCAGTTTACTATCATGACTCAATTCGCACAGGTCACAATGCTAGTTTCCAACTATTTTAATCTTATTTTGTCATTAGAGCAATCATGATATCACGTTTTTAAAAAATCACTATAAACACTTTTGTTTCATGTTACTTTAACATCTTTTCACTGACGCCACATCATTTCACAATTTAGCCTGATATATTGGAATTTTATATCTTTAGAGAGGATCAATCCCTGCTGATAGATTCATTGCCAATGAACCAGATAAAAGTTGCTCAACTAGGTGAGGTACATCATCATACTTTTACAAATTCAACAAACTTAGTGGCTCGTGACTCATGCATTCAATGAGTTTCATAGAAAACCATCTACTTTTTGTAGGTTTTGTTAGGTTTAAAATTTAAATTATGGAACTTTATAGCATTGAGGTTTAAATTATGCAACCTTATAGTGTTGATAGGTTTTGTACTTTTGTGTTAGATTTATGGTAGGTTTTTGTTATGTTTTAATTTTAGACCGGTAGCTGTTAACGGCGGTGGATAAATAAAACTTTAGCTGTCAATAAACTGTTGGTGGAGTGATAAGGAATATACTTGTTGTTCCAAGTAATCCATGTTCGATTCATGACCGTATCATTTAATTTCGGCGTCACCATGTGACATGGGAGACTAGGCAAGTACGTAACGTTCACTAGTTAGATACTTAAACTAAACAAGTTTTATTTCACCCAATTGACATACGAGAGTTTACATGCATTAGCCTTATGTGTTAGTTTTCCTCGTATTGAAAGACGAGCTTACCAGGTTTACCTTATAAACCAACTTTTAAAAGGTTAATAATTTAGTAAATTAATCTTTTAGTTTCCACCCCCCTATACTGTATACCCTTCACATTAACCAGCAGTTGAACCCAATCACGCGCCACCTCCACAGCCATGTCCTCCACCGTCGCCACCACCGTAACCACCACCACCACCACCACCTCTCTGGCAACACACCTCACCATCCTCTCCGCCACCACCGTCTACTGCTTCTACAAATCCCGCCGTCTCCGCCACCTCAAACTCTCATCCCCAAATCCTAACCCTAACCCTAAACTCATCTTCATTTCTCAAACAGGCACTTCCAAAACCCTAGCTCAACGTCTGCTCACCCAACTAACCTCCAATAACCTCCCATTTGACCTCGTTGACCCTGCCGCTTACGAGCCTGAAGATCTCCATAACGAAACCCTAGTTTTGTTCATTGTATCGACATGGGAAGACGGAAGTCCGCCGTCGGACGGTGTGTTCTTATCGAATTGGTTATCGGAGAGTGCGGAGGATTTTCGAGTGGGATCACTGTTGCTTAATAAGTGTAAATTTGCTGTGTTTGGTGTTGGGAGTAGAGCGTACGGGGATACGTTGTTTAACGCGGTCGGAAAAGGTTTTTCGAGGAAAATGCGAGCACTCGGGGCGGTGGAGATTTTGCCGTTGTGCGAAGGGGATGTGGATGAAGGTCGGTTGGATGAGGTTTTTGGTAGTTGGAGTGATGAGGTGGTTAGCGTTTTGAAAGCGGGCGAGTTGAGTGCAAATGGGAATGGTTTGGTTGGGGAAGATTGTGATGAGGTAGAGGGATCGGATTATGATGATTATGAGGATGAAGATGAGGTGGAGTCTGGTATTGTTGATTTGGAAGATATTGCAGGCAAAGCGCCTACGAAGAAAGATATGAACAATGGTGTGGTTACGAGCAATGGGAAAAAGAATGGGGGAAAGGAAATGGTGACTCCTGTGATTAGGGCTAGCTTGACAAAACAGGTATATCCGTAATTCAGTTTTTTTATTTGAAATTGCAGTTTTAATGCTAAATGGTTGCTTGATTTTTTGAACTGCAGGGTTATAAGATCATTGGTTCACATAGTGGTGTTAAAATATGTAGGTGGACGAAATCACAACTCAGAGGGCGTGGAGGTTGCTATAAGCACTCTTTTTATGGAATCGAGAGTCACAGGTGTGTATTAAGTTTGTTGTAAACTTGGAATAGTGTCGTCTTTATTATAGCATAAACGGAAAGTGAAACTGTACCATTCAGTATAACTGTATTAAGTATGTGATCATCATCGTCTATGCAATCGATTTCGGTGCTATAGCGGTTATCGGACATCCAACAAAATATCGGTTCCAATAAAATCGGCGATATTTACTACTGCTATATCGGTCTTATCACTGAGTTTATCGATTGAAAAGTTTTTTAGCCCAAATATGACCAGTTTTACTACACCAAGTCCATACCCGCTAATATTTTTTTCCCAGAACCCATATCCATTAAATTTAACACTAAAACCTATCGCTTCTGATGAATGAACGAGTGAACAACGACCACATCCAGTCTATCACTCCACGCCACCGATCCTCCATTTTACCATCCAGTCAGTTAATTTCTTCTCCTATTCATCTCATCCAGTTATTTAGTACGTTAATTGATAGTTTTGGGTTTTGACTTTTGATTTTGCTATTATTAGATAAGTTTTAGTGTTTTATATTTTATTATATACATATATATAACGTTCACATGATATTAAAGTTACCGCTATCTTACCGCGATAACCAATATTTGATATCAAATATCGATCCTTGACTGCTATAGGCTATTTTTCTGCATTAACTGCATAGATCATCGCATAAATAGTTGATCTATGAAACTGTGGCCAATATAAGACCTGTATTTTAGAGATTTTTTTGTCTACTTTATATAATTGTTGTAAAAGTTTGAAACTTTACTTTCATGGTAACAGATGCATGGAAGCAACACCAAGTTTAGCATGTGCAAATAAATGTGTTTTCTGTTGGAGACATCACTCTAATCCTGTTGGAAAAAGTTGGCAGTGGAAGATGGATGACCCGTTGATGATTGTGAATTCTGCCATTGAACAACACAAGAAAATGATTAAGCAAATGAAAGGAGTTCCAGGTGGGTTCTTGTAGGCTTGTAAATGAACCGAACGTTTATTAAACCCTTTGGCGGGAAGTTCGTTTTTTGATAAACAAATGAACATGAACAAAAAAAATGTTCATTTTTTTATGTTTATGAACGTTCATTTATGTTCATTCAACTAAATTCGTTTATATTCGTCCGTTTACGTTCATTGATGCTAGTTTATGTTTAATTAAGTTTGTTAGTTTAGGTTCGTTAATATATTCATTTTAAAGGTTTCAGTCCATTACATTTTAGCCAAGTTTTAATAACCTTTTAGGCCCAACACAACTTTGACTTCATTTTTGTTCAGTTATGTTTGTTCATCTGTGTTCAGTTATGGTGGTCGTTTGCGTTCGTGAAGCGCTCGTTTATACTGTTAACGAACAAACGTAAACGAGCACGAACAAGAAAACCATCTTAGTTTGATTGTTCATGTTCAATCATTGTTCGTGAAAGTTAAACGAAGGAACACAAACAAGCTCTGTTTATGTTCATTTGGTTCGTTTCCAGGCCAAGGTTTTTGTGTCTCGTGGCCTTGTTTGCAAATTGCACCATTTTTCACATTTACAGTTTAGTCCCTGTACTTTAAAAATTAGAAATCAGCCACAAGACAGAGTGTTTTTAATTGTGAATACTTGTATTTGCATTGACTAGATTTAAGTAATATTGTTACTGCAGGTGTTACAACCGAGCGTTTGTCAGAAGGTCTATTACCGAAGCATTGTGCATTGTCACTTGTTGGGGAGCCAATAATGTACCCTGAGATCAATTCACTTGTAGACGAGCTGCACAAAAGACGAATTTCTACTTTTCTCGTGACAAATGCACAGTTTCCAGACAAGATTGAGTCACTAAAACCAATCACACAGGTTAGTTGCATGTTCTTCATGCATTGTACATTAGCTTTTGAGATTTGTATGTTCTTTAACTGTTACCTTCGTTATGCAGTTATATGTTAGTGTAGATGCTGCAACAAAAGACAGCATGAAGGCAATTGACAGACCACTTTTTGGGGACTTCTGGGAACGATTTGTTGTGAGTATCTTCAAAGCTGTTAAATGGGGGCATACAACTTTCTAAATCTTTTTATTCAAAGATTTAGATTCTTTTTGCAATAATGTTGTTTCTCTAGTCATAAATGGCTTATTCATTATTCAGGACTCGTTGAAAGCTTTGAAAGATAAGCAGCAACGGACTGTGTATCGTTTGACTCTTGTTAAAGGATGGAACACAGAGGATGTAGATGCCTATTCTAGCCTCTTTAGCATTGGAAACCCTGATTTTGTTGAAATAAAAGGTGTTACCTATTGCGGCACGTAAGTATTTGAATACCATCTTCTCTTGCTTTTGTTTTATTATCATTAGTAAAAAGTTGACAATATTGACCAATTCACTTGATAAAAGGTCAGGTCATATTATGTTTTCCTTTAGCAGGTCAAATAATGAAGGGGTAATTGCATATAGTGAAGTTCAGTTTTGGGTTGGGTAAATATGCAGTTAGTGTGAAGTTCACAATAAAAGTTAGTTTACAAGGGGATACATGCATTGAACAACTATCGACCCGATTGACCAAGATCCTTTTATGCTGACTTTTATTATTGGAAGAATTGCATGTGTGTTCCAATAATAAAAGTCAGCTTAAAAGGAAATGGGTCGATCGTCTCTCAGCCGTTTGTATAGTATGTAAAACCTTCTAAATCACCTTAGTCATAAAGAAACAGAGTTCAGAAATAATGTAATTTTTTCGTAATCATGTTTGGCTTTGCTTGTCTTTTAAAGATTCTAAATTTTGGACAAATAGTATGGGCCGACCCAACCCACCCGTTATCCAAATTTTGTGACGTGTAATTGTCTATTTATATAATAAAATGGCTATTATCGCAGGTCGGCTACATCAAAGTTGACAATGGAAAACGTGCCTTGGCACGCTGACGTGAAAGCATTCTCTGAGGCCTTAGCTCAAAAAAGCAATGGAGCGTATGAAGTTGCGTGTGAACACATGCACTCGTGTTGTGTTCTTCTAGCAAAAGTTGATAAGTTCAAGATTGATGGTCAATGGTACACGTGGATAGACTATGATAAGTTCCATGATTTGGTTAGTAACTTTTTCTTCTTTTTTTCAAAATTTGTAGTCTTTGTAATTTAAAACTCTGTCTAAAGAGTTTGTTCAAAAATTAAACCAGGTGGCTTCGGGAAAGCCGTTTGGAAGCAATGATTACATGGCACTTACCCCATCATGGGCTGTCTATGGAGCTAATGAAGGTGGGTTTGACCCCGACCAGGCCCGGTTTAAGAAAGAAAGGAATCACAAGTCAAATCGTTGACTTATCAGGTATGTTCATCATGTGAAAAATAATATAATATTAGAGGTGGCAGTATGGGCTAGTTGGGCAACAAGTGAAAACACTTTTGTCCACATATTTCATTTCTGTTAGAAGCAATATGATTGCAACTTACCAGAGTTCTATTATTTTAAAATATTTGGTATTATGATAAAAGAAAATGATTTTATGAGAATTTGATTTAGCCCATTCGTAAGTAAATGGGTGAAAAGTGCCACCTCTAAAGGTTACCATGTCGATCATATATGCATAAATCTTTGTGAATTCTAAGTCGGATTTGTTTAAAGATTTTGGCTAGGCTTACTATCTGCAACCAAGGGAGCTTTCCTCGTTTTTGTTCATGGTTATAAAATCTTGTCCAAGTAAGGTGAAATTTTGCTAGAGCATTTGGTTTTCATTTAAATTCCATACAATAGTTTGGTTATTAGGGGACAACATTACCTATCATATTTAAAGCAGTAGGTTCAATGTTTATGATGTTTCTGCAGTTCTATAATTTGGTTTTGTATGAACGCCCCTTCATATATATATTTATTAGGAATTTTTGGTTATGATAATGCTGATGTGTAATGTATTCTTTATGTTTGATACTATAAGATCAAGAATCCTTGATGCTTTATCATTTCATTCATTATTGACTGGACTTGGTGATGTTCTCTTTCATCTATGTCTCAATGATGTCATGCGTCTCGGTCTAATTTTTAGGCATGTGTTGCGCAGTCATGAATCACTTTTATAATAACCCTCAAGCTACAAAGTTAGAAGGTTATGCTAGCATGCAATTTGCTACAAGCTACAAAGGTGAAATGGTAACAACATATAATATAGCACAAGCACATATGATTAAGCATAAGCTTTTAATCTTTCATCTAGTTTATCCGTCATGCGCATATCATTGAATACAAGACCGTTTAAACGTAGTTTGTAGAGATCTAACAAGTGGAGTTAAAAGAATAGGCATCTCCAACACAAGCGAACAACTCATTCATCTAGATACTGATATCTTTTTACAGTACCGTCAGACCTCAGTCCAATGCATTATCCTCTGTTCATGGCTTTCATATTGTTGGAGCCAACCTTAGAATTCAAAATTTGCTTCGTGATCTTATTTTGAGACAAGGTCTAAAACCAAAGCGTGTAGTGCCAAAAGCGCATGATTTTCGTACGTGAGGTGCAAGGTGTTTATATGATTTTTTTTTTATATCGTATAGGTTTTAGCATTCTCCACCTTAAATTTAACTACAGATAACCTTTATATATGTTTTAATGTAAAATTACTAGATGTAAACCTAAAAAACCATTTACACAACATTCTATGAATAAAAACACTCGGTGTTTAAATGTGTGCCCAATGAGTTAAAGTTGTGATTATTAAAATTCATTATCCTCAAAAATAGTTTTCAATTTAATGGTTTTTTTTTAAACTCTTTGCTTAATCTAAATGGCTTGTGAGATGAAATCAAGTTGAAATGAAAGAAAAATAAAAACATTTATAATTCTAACTATTGGTTAGGAGGTTTCTGTTTTGGTTTCATTATATTTTGCCTTTAAAGAAAAGAGAAAATGGATTTTAAAAAGCCAAACTTTAATCTATTGACCGTCACTAATCCCAACTAAATAAATGTATGAGGACAGACCTAACTTGCAACGTATTTTCATTCACCGAGTTTTTTTCTAACAAAGTCGAACTCAGTTAGTTTTTTATGGTGCTGATGATACTGTGATAGTGAGCACACCACATTAAGATAATCAAATAAAAATTAGATATTGGGACCCACCACACCACTAACATCTTGAAATTTTTGTGTTAAATACCAACTTAAAAGGTTGAGGGACCTAATTGTATATATGCTAAAGTTGAAGTCAAGGGACTAATTTATAAATATGAAAATTTCATATTAGACGGAACGTCTAAAGGACTAGATCACCCTTCTAATGATAGGTTTTATCATGAAGGTTTAAGGTTAGATCGTCCATCTAATGGCGTGGTGGGCCCCATTATCTATTTTTCGGTTTGATTATTTTGGTGTGAATGGCCCACTATCATCCATGTTATAAAAAACTAACTAGGTTAGACCTCGTTAAAAAAAACTCTTACATGTTATGTAGTTGGAATTAACCTAGTCAGTATGTCAAAGTTTAGATTATTAAAATCCAATTATCTTTTAAAACAACTCTCGATGCAATATATTTCGGGAATTAAGAGTTTTGAGCGATGAAATATGGTATTAAACGCATTTCTTTTTTGTTTTGTCAAGTTTAGTCTATTTAATTAGTTTTGCTATTAAATATCAAAATCCAGTGATTAGACCCTGTTGTTTTTTGTTCTTTTTTTTGCTAATGAGCTCTAGCCAACTGGTATATGAGAGAAAGTAAAGATTTGGACTTATTGTAGTGGGCATTTAGGTGACGGGCTTCTACAATAGGAGATGGTGGTGGGTTTGAGCTATCCGGTGCTTTCTGTGATCACGAACTTATGAATTAATTAGCTTTTTTAAGGTTTTTAAGGAGATCTAATCTAAAGCTAATTAATTCATGGGCTGATGATATCTGTTTGAAAGTGATTTGACTACTAAATTACCTGTGGCTTCTATTCTTTTCTGTTCAGTTTCATCATTTCACACAGATTTATTTTTCAAGATTATCTGTCTATCAAGAACTTCATTTGGGCTTTAATAATAACTTTATTATTCATTTCAAACAAAAAAAAAAGAAGCAATCGGATTAACACTTACTGGGTTTGGATCCTTGAATTCAGGTGCCTTTTCATTCCCTTTATCCGTGAATCTTGACTACTTGTGTGATTTCACGCTTAGTAAGTTGATTCGAAATAATTAATAAAAATCTCACCTTTCCATATAAATAATTGTTAATCAGTAATCACCTTATGCAATTGTTTTTATACATGTTTATTATTATTATTATTTTTAATTAGATGAGAATTTTGGTTACCAATAACTGATAAATTTGGCAATATGATTTTTTTTAAGATAGATTGAAAAAAACTAAAAATGTAATCAGGATTAATATATGTTTTATTTGCTTCACTTAATTTTATACAAATTGAATAGGATTGATGCAACAATCTTTAGAAAAAAGATGAACAATAATTAAGTTTCATACTTGTTAAATTTTAGTCAAATTGGAGGAAATTAAACACTAAATAGTCCCTAGGATTGATATATGTGTCAATGGCCTCACTTGATTTTAAATTTATTTAATACTTGATTTTTGTTATAATGTTTATTTTTAAAACAGTGTTTATATTCTTTGAGCTTATTTTCCATGAGAATTAAGCTCTCAGAACCATGGAGAATTCAAATGGAACAATCATAAAACATCCTACATACCAGACGCACACGAAACCGTTGTTATCTTGGTTCGATATACGTGTGTTCTACGTTCGGATCAGCAACTTCACGGTGGACAGTTACACACCTGAATACCTCACTCTCACCCACATCCCATTAGACCCCAACACCATTCTTGAAGTCAACAATAAAAGATGCAATCTTGACTCACCGGGTAGCTCCTGTCGCTTGAAACGAAACCGAGTGGACAAAAAGTTTGAAGAAGCTACATTTGTGAGCACCGACAGTATACGAATATCGGGTAGTGTCAGGTTCGATGTTTTCGATGGTGAAGATCTGATTCTCTCTGGGATTTTGGAGATGTCTAATGATAATAATAATAATAATAATAATAATAATAATAATAATAATAATAGTAATGGTTTTGTTGGTATGCCAAATAAGTCAAACATGAATGATGGTGAGAGATGGAGTATGAGATGTGAATCAATGGTGGGACCTGACACTCGGGTTTTGAAGGGGAAGTATTTAACGGGTTGTGACTCGATGCCACCTATGATTGAGGTTTATGTTGCAGGTTCAGTTTCAGGTGCACCGGTTATATTGACAAAGGCATTGCAGGTTAGTTTTAAAAAGAAGCAGACTCGAAAAGGGGTGTTGGATCCGATTCCCGAGGTTGATTTGAGTGAATCCAAGAAAGATGTTGCATATGGACTTGATTTTAAGGTATTTGTTGAAGTTTAAGGTTTTGTTGTACTTATGTTGGTAGCATTATTAATTTGGTGTTGGTAAATCTGACCTGTTAATAGGTCAGTTTCTGGTCGAGCCCGTGGTAATGCTTAGCTAAGCGGGTCGTGTTTGTATCAACTCGCGAATATTCGTGTCATGTTCAGGCTCACATGCCTGACACGATCTTCGGGTTCGTGCTAAATTTCCGTAAATCATTTTATTGAGATCATATAGTTTATGTAATAATATTTGGTACCTAAAAAAAAGTTGAAAATATAGGACCAGTTTTTTTTATAAAAAATAAAGTTGAAAATTTAGGATAAAACCATCATTAAATTTGTTTATTTTAAAAAAATTTAAGACAAAACCATCATTCTTTAGGAAATATTGCTATTTTATTTTATTACTTAAAATTGTCATAATTTTGTTATTGCAGGATGAAGAATATAGACCTTACAAGACTGAAAATGGGTATGATTACAGCAATAGCCTGCATTGGGGCCAACACGAGTACATGGAAGGTGAAGATGGAGCACTGACATGGTTCAATGCTGGAGTGCGGGTTGGTGTTGGTTTAGGTCTCGGAATCTGCCTCGGGGTTGGAATTGGCGTCGGTCTTCTAGTTCGTACGTATCAATCGACCACTCGAAATTTCAAAAGGCGGCTTTGGTAGACATTTTTACTGATGATGTGCGATAAGAATGTGTGGATACTCAATTCTAAAGAGTAAAAGTAAACTGCATAGACATGTAGACATTCAAAAGTAGTAGTGTTTTTGTTGTTGTGTGTTGAGTTTGTAGTCCTTTTTTTTAAATAGATTTTGTTGTATAACTTTGTAAGAGTAAATGATTTTGTGTACTAGTTGATCCGTAATATCTAAAGTTCAAGTCCCGTTTAGCTAAACGTGTTTGCAAGTCCAGCCTGAAATGGTGGCTTTTGTTAATTCATATAGCTTTAGAAATAGGAGTGTAAACAAGCTGAGCAGGGCATAAACTTGAGTTCAGTTTATGGAACTTTACTTGTGATGTCTCAAAGCTTTATTTTTAAAGTTTGTTTCAAGTTGCATTTTTAAAGCTCGAGCTCTGCGTGTTGATAGTTTGAAAGTCCGGGCCTGCTCGTTTAGCTTGTGATGACCTGAGCTAAACTCATGTCGAGTTTTATTTATTTTAAAAACTCAGACACCATTAGTCCATTATTATTAGTTTATATTAATTTTCTATGATGCATGTATAATAATGTTGTGTATATTTATAATAATAAATTTTGTATAACTTAATATATAACATTTAGTTTTTCATAAATTTATGAATAATAATTGTACTATGTAAATATAAATTTAATAAATAATAATTATATAAATAACATGCGTTAAGGTTCACAACCCTACCTAACTCAATAAGTGAAGCTCAAACTCGAGCTCCTATACTAGATGAGCTTATTTCTAGGCTCAAGCTCGACTCGATTCAATCTCAAGAGCTCGCCACATTTACATCTCTGGTTAGAAATTCACACTCGGTGTAAATTCTATGTAAAAAACATGTAAGCATGGGCTAAAGTTTTATAGCAGAGACATGAAAATCAAAATACTTAAAAAAAAAGTTTAAGCATCATAAGAAAAATTCGCAGACCAAAAGAGCTTGAGCTGCCATTGATCTAATAGCCATCTCAGTTATAGCCATCTAGACTACATACCATGGTTATGCTACCATGCTCGTTGGCTTGGCGGGCTCAGGAGCCACTGCTGCACCCGCAGTTGCAGGCTCGGTCTTTTGGTCAAACCCCCAGAATTTAGCAGCTTTGACATCATCCTGAGCCATTAATCTTGAGAAATCTTCATGATCATACTTCATGGTTGCTTTCCCACCAAACTCGGTCGGGAGGTTATCCATGTCAAAATAGGATTTCATCAACTCAACACTTTCTTTATTCTTCGGATACACAAATTTCACCTTCTGGAATGTCTTAGGATCCATAAAAATCTTTACAATCTGCAATCATGATGTATGAATAGTAGATTATATATCCATGAAAGTGAAAAAACTGAACAGAAATAAAAACCGACGGATTGGTTTTATTTTTCGTAAAAACTGGAACTATCGGTTCGTTTCGGCTTTGCATGTAAATTAAACCGAAATGAACCTAACTGAACTTTTGGATTTTCATTATTTATTTTGAGGTAATTTATAAAAGAATTAAATATTACTGTACCAAAATTATATAACCCAAATGTATAATAACCAATTAATCATTAAATAACAAAAATAACGAACCCAAATTAACTATTTTGGGCCAATTTTTTGGGCCCAAAGTTACAAGCCCAATTAGTATAACAAAAAACGAATCAGGACAGCTTTCAAAAACTCAAAAACCCAACTTTTCAATTTTTGGTTCAATTTGAGCCCAAAACCTACCCATGCTCATATCCCTAAATTACAAACTATTTATAAAAAATGGTTTAGGTTATTATGGTAAGAACTACTTTGTTGGTAAATAAAATACATAAATTAAAACATTGTATAAAGGAAATAAAAATGGTGTAAAAAACTATACCAATTATTGTTTTTAAATGTAAAACATTAATATAGTTTTATTATTTTATCAAATTATTACTACATTTAAAATGATTTAAAGTTAAAAATAAATGTGATGTACAAGTCGTTAAAGACGTGATCTATAAGTTATTAATACACTTAAGAGAGGGTTAAAACAAAAAAAAAAGGTTCTTTTTTAGTGAGGCCCACAATTTTGAACCAGCAAAACTGTGACGCCTTACCACGGATCCCTCTATGGGCTGTGGGTCAGAGATAGTGAAATTACTATATTTACCTTCCAAAAGGCTTGAAAAATTCTTGGTGGGGTGTACAAAAATGCCACAGCTAGTCTCTGAGGATAATGGTCTTGCAGTATATTAATAGTATCTTTAGCGGTTTTAATGGGTACATTAGTGGTAAACGACCACCCCGTAAAGTCAATCAACCATGCCATTTCTTCTTGACCTTCCGGAAGGTTCAGCATTGCGTTCTCCATTAAGTACACGAGGTGTCGGATCTGGTTTTCCATTGATGTTGTGTTCTGCAAGAAACCTTGTAAATTGTTTTACTCGTTTATTAATATTATTGTGTTGAAATGATATAATTTTGTAATCATATCAGACCCATTTTCATTTTATGTAAAAAGTTACAATCTTTGGAGAATGTGACTCAACACTCCCATTATAAGAGTGTAAATGAGCCAAGCCTGAGCTCGGCTCGTTTGACTTACACGAGCTTCTGTTCGAGCTCAAATTGTTTCGAGCTTTTTTTTCTAAAGCTTGAATTCGGCATGTTTATTATTTATTAATTAAATTATATACATTTTACTTAATTTTATATATTTTTTAGTTATATTTTTTTTCATAAAGCATAATATATATATATACACACACACAATATATAAATATATATACACACACACACACACACACACAATATATAAATATATATGTAAAGTATTAAATAAAAGTTATATAAATGATCGGCTCATTTAAACTCGCAAGCTGGCTCGAGCTCGATAAGCGAAGCTCGGCTAGAGTCAAGTTTTAATGAGACGATCTTGAGTGGCTCAGTGGCCGACTTGGCTCGATTATTCCCATAACGTCCAACATGCTCATTTTGGATCAATACAGCCTAACCCAACTCCTGAATCGTATAAAAAATATTCGTTTTCAACATGACTCACCTGCAACCCTGGTTTCAATATCAGAACAGTTCTTCCAACTCGGTCATGAAAGTTTGCTCTGAATAGTTTCCCTGTTTCACCCTCAACTGCAACTTCATGCTAGAATATAGTGATAAACTTGAGTAGTTAGGTGTAAGTTTTATGAGATTTAAATAATTTATCATAATTTAGGTGTGTTGTAGTGATATTTATACATAATCGTACGGGATTAAGATGGCATACTGGTCAAAACAGGCAATTTTTAACAACGGTTACGCAGGCCATGCAGTTCCCGCAGGCAATTTCCCCTTTTACTTTATAAATGATTAGTTTATTAAAAATGATTACAGAAACTAGAAGGCTAGTATGTTTTTCTAATAAAGAGATTTAAGAGGTTGTAAGCATTTATATACAATTTGTCACTTTCTATCTGTTTGACCTGTTCCATTTTCACCAAGTCTTTAGATTTTACCAATTTGACTCAATATAGGTAATTATATAGGGGTTGTCATGTCTAACACATTTAATAAACGGGCCATGTTCAGATGAACTTATTTAACCTGTTTAATAAAACAAGTAAGCCCACCAACCTGTTATGTTAGATTAAACACGTCAACCTCTTAACCCATTTTTACAACACACTAATCAAATTAGCATGTTTACAACTTGATTACTACCCATCAACCTGTTTGATGTGTTTAGACTTTAGATAAACAAGTTAAACAGGTCGCATCACATGATATTAAACATGTGTGGGTTAGGGTTGATATTTTTACTCGAATATATATATGGGCCCCAACCGGCACGAATGACATCCCATATACAAACACAAATCAAGCCATATTTAGGTAAACAGGTTAAAATTGCCACATCTAATTTCTATTTTCTAATCATTAAAACTAATAAAAAGCAAACACTAACCCAACGGATTTCTTCAGGCTTATAAGTTGATCTCCAAGTGAGTGTTTCTTCCAACATCTTTTTTGCTTTCTCTACGTTCCAATTTCGGGCTTCCAAATATCTTCTCAAGCACGCATCAGTGCAGTACAGTAACTTACGCCCAGTGAGCGGTCCAAGAGCATCTTTGAGCTCATTGACCTGCATTGACCACAACCAGAAAGTAATCACTCACAAAAACAATTGAAGAAAACTTTAATTCCCAATATTTTGATGTAACTAAAAACAAATTATTATTCAGAAACCTGTCATAATTGTTGTTAGGCTTATAAACGAACTGAGATAACACGAACAGGGAATGTTCGTGTTCGTTTGTTTAACTTTAACCAAACAAACAGCCGAACACGAAGAATTAAACGAACAGAGTTTCTAGTTCGTGATCGTTCGTTAAGAAAATGAGTTTGTCGTTTATGTTCGTTCGTTAATAGTACAAACAAATGGTTCACGAACATAAACGGATACAAACTAATCAACATAACTGCGTGAACACAAATTAAGAAGAAACATGGTCATCAATAAATTGGACTAATAAAACTAGAATAAATTGTAACTGGTGATACGTTGAGTTAATAAAACTAGACAAACCGTAATGGGCGTAAATCTTTTAATGAAAATGTAAACAAATTTAAACAAACATAAATAAGCAAATGAGACATGCGTTCATGTCGATTCATTTAACTAAATGAACAAAAAAAATTGTTCACTTCCATTCATTTATTAAATAAACGAAGATAAACTAACTTCCCCCCCGGACGATTCACTGAATGATCGGTTCGTTTACAGGCCTAAGTGTTGTTACCTTGGATTCTAATTGCAACTCAGGCTGCTCCTTCTCTTGCTGTTGCTGTGAAGACCCGTGACGCCAAAAGATGGACATGCTGACAACTAAATTATCCATAATAAACATGATACATAATAAGTAAAAAAGTTTTAACAAAAAAATTAAAATGTGCATCAATTTCAGATGTGTAAGTCCTTAAAAGCTTGTTAAAAACAAAACATTGAACAGAGGATCTAACCTGCAAAGAAAGCTAGTTCGATGAAATGAAAGTTAAGCTCACAATATGCAAATTTGAATATGATATATAGTATGTATAAAGAAAATTAGCAACATATATATCAGTAAACAGATAAAGCTATTGATAACAATACTATTTAACAGCTTTCAAAAAGTTTAATCATTTAAAAAAAATGTATCCAAAATTCAGTAGGATGTTAGAACATAAATGCATGCATACCAAGGAATAATTTTTATTACTGTTGCATAATACTTTCAACAAATGTGTGAAAAACTAATAATAAATCCATGAAAATAAATAAGCAAATAACAGAGTCCTTGAATTCTATTGTTGCTTAACACCTACCTGATCTAGCTTAACCTAACTAACTCAATTTTAGAAGCATGCATTAACACCAGATAATCAAATCAATCCAAATCGGATATCCGAAATTTATAAATAATAATTTATTATTTAATAATTTCGGATGAAAATTTTCAAAATCACTATCCGAATTCCATTGAAGCAGATGATTAAGTAAATTAGCCTACGAAACCCTAACTGGTTAATTCAATCAATCAGACACGCACAGAAGCGAAAACATGAAACCAACAGATGTTAAGCATGAATCATAACAGATACAATATAACATGTCGATTTCCAGAGCTATAGGAAGTAATTACAAACATATTATCAGAATGTAGGAAAAACGCATCAAAAGAAAAAAAGGTGAATTGGCGTTTGTACGCACCGTTGATCGATCGGAAAGTAAAAGTAATAAGGCGATCTGGAGTGGATGAATTATGAGCTTACTTATACTTAATATGTGAAGGAAGAATGGTTGTGGTTAATTAATTGCTTGCGTCGTGTGGAAGACGAGCCGAGTGTGTGTGTGTGTATGTGTGAATTTGCAAAAGTGGAACTTGACGCGTGGGAATCATATGATCTTTTTTTTCTATTTTTGTTTTGATTTTTTTGAACGTTTGTTACATGATTAGACATTTAGACACGAGCAATATAATATAAATAGGACAATTTTAGCGTTACAGGGTGTATTCTGATTTCATTTGGCCAGATTTTTATTATTTCTTGCTTTTCTCCGGCACGTTTTGGTTCAATCTTCGCCACTAATATAATTTGAAGTTTTCGGGTTGCTAGTTTTGTAACAATGAGAAACCATCATAAACCATGTACAAGATAAGTATTTATATAATTCGTTATTTAGTTAACAGCTTCTGGTAATTCAAGTTTCAAATGTGTTTTGTTGATTATGAATTTCTAGATAATATTGAAAGTAAATTGTGGATGACAATCAAAACTACAACTTAATGCCTCAAGACAAACGAACTATTTAATCCATCTAAATTCATGTAGATGACTGGTAAAAAAGCTAGTTTTTCATTAACTTTTAACAAATGTAAACTATGTGTATTCATTATGCATATTGGTATTTTTATGCATGAAAGTTACAGAGCACCACAAAGGAGTTAAAAGGGTGTCCAAATGTTACCAAGTACTTTAGTTTATAAAGAAGCCAACATGTTTAGCAAGCATCATTGATGGGTTATACTCCCACACCTACACATGAGAAGAGTGCGAATCCATTTCATGCCACAATTGGCAAACACATATGCTGAACCAAAACTCTCAGGCTCACGCAAACCATGTTTTGTTTCAACTAAAACCTTTTCAACCCATACATTGCTAGTTTGTTACATCTGCCCACTTATAACAAAAAAATGTTTTGATCTCTCTTTTAACTGTTCAATAAGCATTCAAAATTGCACATTCCAAGCAATTAATGCAACTTTGATGACTATTTCGGCTATAAAATTGGGCTCACGGGTACAGTTTCTACGCCACAAATATACATCACCATTGTGAAACCACTTGATGCATTCTTCCTCTGTCCACCAAATCAGCACAAAACCAACCTAATCACAAAATAAATAAATAATTAAAGCAATTGCTTGAGATATGGTAACACTAAACATATCAAAAACTTGTGCCATAATAAAAATATTTAAGAACCAACCGTTATTTATTGTAAAGACGCTTCAGATTCTTCTTCAATCTGATAAAGTTTGATGTCACAAAGTTCACCTCCAGCTTCATCAGCAAAACTGATTTTCTTCTTTTCTTTTTCAAGAGGCTTGTCCTGATTTATGCTTCCCAAAGCAGGATCACCAGAAGCAGAAGTGTTATTATCCTCATTCAGTTTCTGCCCCTATTACATGAAGAATAACATACGATAACTTGAATGCAGATTAAACTTTAACACATTTAACAAGTTGTACTTACTTTGACCCGTTTAGCCAGTTCTACCCAAACTGGCCCATTTAACCCACTATAGCACTATACCCACGTTGGCCTTGTTAACTAGTTTTATCCAATTTGACCCGCTTAACCGGTTCTACCCAATTTGACCCGTTTAACCAATTCTACCCTATTTGACCCGTTTAACCCACTCCATCCGATTTGACCCGTTACATTTATGGCTAAACTTCTAAATTTGCCCAGGTATCCCTATAATACAACATGAATTGATCCCTTTCTATACAAGAAATTAAGAACGCAATTAACAGTTTTATTTTTTAAACAAGTTGAGAACTGCTTTCTGAAATTGATCATAGCAAGTTTCATAATTCTTGAAATTTCAAATGAAACAATTTCAGACTCGAGAGCTATATTTTGAACTAAGTTAGAAATGTTTACAATAAAAAAAAACAAACCATGATTTTACAGAAGCGGTTGCAGTCTCTAGCCATCATAGATAACCATTTTTTTGCAGTTCCTTCAATTTTGGTTGCACTCTTGATGACTGATTTCACCTGTAAGATCTATGAAACCAGATGTTAAGGATAGAACATAAATGCGTGCCAGTGTGTGTCATGTATATTAACAAAGAAAATTTGCCAACTTTAGTTACCTCATCAGCCTCATTTTTCAAGGAAGTCGATCGATAAGCTTCATAGAGCATTTTCTCTTCTACAATAGTCTTCATTGAGTTTAATTCACTCATTAGTTTTGATGCAAGCGACTCAATATCGTGCATCTGTCTCTGTGAAAATGCAATAGCACTCTCTGAACACCCTTCAATAGAAGTACACCCTGAGCTAAAGCGCGGAAGTGAACGACATAAACGGGGCCCATCAAGACAGCCTTTGGATGCAAAGCCTTTTTTGGTAGGGGACCCCTTTTTAATACTCCTAGGTTTCTTAAACACATGTTTGGAGCTCATAACAGCTTTGTTCTGAATAAGTTGTGAAGCCTGTTGAGAATGTAAATTTGATTCTGTATCCTCAACGTCTGATTTAGTTGATGAAAACTTGTTCTCAGCTTGTCCTCCGAAGTTCAGTTTCTCCTTGCATTCTGAAAAATAAACATTAAATATCATATATCATGTGATGTTAAAGGTAAAAGAACATGTAAGAGTCCTGTATCTATTGGCTTACTGAAATGATCCATGTCATCTAATGACTCTGCAGATTTCATAGCCTGACAAAGCTTTTCCTGAGAGTTTGGAGAAATGAACTGTGGAATACACACATGGTAAGCATATTTCATAATAAAAACAAATCATTTGTTTATGAACTCATTATTCATACCTTTCTTGTCAAAGGAAGCCTCTCCAGTTGTCGAATCACTGATTTTTTGTCATTATAATCCAATTTCACTTCTGAATCTGCATTTACAGGGACAGCTGATTTCTGCTCCTGAATAATAGAAATGCCCTTGGAAACTAAAGATTCGTTGTCAGAACTTGAATTTGAATCTGCATCGGTATTCTTTGATGCTAAACTTTCATTCTCCTCAAAATTAGGTGACTTGGCCTCCATGGACACCACATCTTCATTGTGTTCATCATTGATTGTTGGAGTTAAATCTTGAACAGCAGAGATGTAATCAACTTGCTCAGGTGTCTGCTGAAGATAGAGTTCACTTTGAGAGCAATCGGTTTTGGCATCATCAGATATAGGTGATTTGGCATCCATGGAAACCACGTCTTCATTGTGTTCATCATCAATTATTAGAGTTGAACCTTGAACAGCAGAAATGCAATCAACTTGCTCAGGTGACTGCTGAAGATAGAGTTCACTTTGAGAGCAATCAGATGCTATAGTTTCTTCATTATCCATCTCCATGTTCTTGATATCATCGAAACTATCATTGGAAGCTTCATTAAGTTCACATTTTTCACCTTCCTCAGAAACAGTTAGTTTGGCCTCCATGGAGACCACATCTTCACCATGATCACCATCCACCGTTGGATCAGAATCTTGAGCAACAGAGATGTGATCGGCTTGCTGAGGTGTCTGCTGCAGGTAGAATCGACTTAGAGAGCAATCAGATTTGCTTACTGTTGAATCTTTATACAAAGAATCATTTGTCGGTGAGCTTAGAATTAATGGCGATTGGTTCACACTTTCTATAGTTTCTTCATCGCCCATCTCCATGATGTCATCCAAACTATCAAATATAGCTTCATTAAGTTCACATTTTTCCCCTTCATTTGTAAATGATTCTGATCTCCCTCTTGTATCATAACTGTTTTCAAAATACTCAACTTCAGGAACTTCAACTTTGACCTTAACAAGTGCAAAATCCTCACTTGGATAAGATGTAACTAACTGAGTCTTTCTAGAAGACACCCTTTTAGACCGTGAACTCTTTGAACCCTTAACTCTAAATTTACACAGTGGCTCAGTGAGGTCACAATCATCCTCCTCTGCTTTTGGGGTCAGAAGAACAGACTCTGAAGCTTTCCTTTTCTTCTTTTTAAGCTTTTTCTTAATTTGTGACAATGTAAGTTCCTCAAGACTGTTATCTTTTGATGGAAAATTGGTTTCATACTCTTCAACAACATAACTGTTTCTTTCCCTTGTTTCTCTATCAGCCAACTGCGGAGATGTATTTTCAGCATTTGCATGTTGATATATTTCTTCTAGCATTTTGAACTTGGGACTTGGTCTTCCACGTGTATCCATGCTGTGAACTTTTGTCACTAAGCCAACCTTAATACTCGAAATAAAATGAGAAGAATTGCAACCTCGTAAAGCCATTGTTGGCAATCAACCCAACACACTCTTTAGAGTATTACTTCAAACTCAAAGCGTGCTGGAATTGTTACGTGACGTCCAAAGAAGACACCTGATAGAATTAAACAATGACTTCATAAATAAATAAAAAGTACCGAAAGTTTTAAGCATGTGAAGCAAGTAAACACCCAAATTTTGCAATAAGACCTAAAACTTAACAATGCTAGTTACATCAAGTCACTGGCAGTGTGTTTCCAGTTAGAACAACATCTAATAAGCTAAACACATAACAAGTTTAAGATCCGGAACGTGAAGCTTAAACTCAAAATCAAATACTTGAACAATAACAGTATCTATTTAGCTAATAATTGTAAGTCATGTTATCATACTGTAACCTCCAAATTTAATAAATTCACTATATCATCAATTTAGCTATAACATAAACCATAAGAATACCAGTTATACATTTAGTTCAGCATATCCTGGCAATGTCACATATTAAACAAACACAGTCCTGGAGACAACCAAGTAGTGCTCAAATCAATACCAATTTGCATACTAGTAATAATAAGTGTTGGGAAAATCGGAAAAAAAATCGGCGACTAATAAGTAATCAAAAGTCATCTGACTAAATTTTAGCTAATCGGGCAAATTACCCCTGTCGGGTCTAGTCAGACCAAATCGCCGACCAAAACTCTGTAAATTACATAGCAATGTGTAAGTGTGTGTCCGTGTGTATAAAACTTAAAGCTACAAATAAAAATTCCAATCCGATTAGTCGGTAAACACTGCTAATAACATGAATCTGGCAAATCTAAATCAATAACCTTAAATACATGAACACAAACCCTAATTATCAAACAAATCAATAGAGATCTATCAAGCACGTAGCACATAATCGAACTAATGTATAAAATAAGCACGGATTGAAATTTCTGAAGAGTAATTTGCAAATTTGTACCTGAATTATAGATCGTTAGTGTTTTCAGATAGAAGTGAGATGTAGTTGGATGGATTCGGATTAGAGGTTGGGCGGTGGAGACGAGGGAGGGAATATATTTGGATTGGATTAGATCTGGCGCCAACGGGCCAACACGTTTGGCGGCAACTAGGGTTTTGAATTGGCAGACCAAATTAGCTTAACCCTACTGTGGTCCCTGGTGGTAGCACGGTAATTTTGTCTTTGATTGGGGTTTGTTTATATTTAACTATATTTTATCCCCCGGGGGTTATTTTATATTATTCGTTTTTAATATTTATATATGTGTGTATTTTGATTTTAATTTTATTTATTATAAGAGATTTAATAATTAATATACCTCAAGTTTGATGATAAAATGGTTTCACAAATAAATGATATTTTATAATCCGATTTAAAAATTATCTGAGTTTGGTGATACCCAATACCCGTTTAGTTTCTTAATTATAAATAATATATATTTTTTAAATAAAATATGATATTAATTTTTAGTATATCTCTATTTTATAGGATTTTCATATCAAATATTTGATTAGATTAATTTTTAATACAATGAGATGTTATAACTCGTTTAAGAGTTATCTGGGCTTGGTGAGACATTAACCTGTGAATTCGGGTTAAATGCGTGAGAAGCCTTCATTTACAAATAATGCAATATATGGTTTGAGAGAATGATTGTTTTACATTTTTTGTTTTTTAATATTTATTTTTTGGATTTTAATTTTCTTTATTGTAAGAGAGTTGATAACATACTTAGGGTTTGATGATGAAAATATTTCATAAATAAATGATATGTTATAACCCGTTTAAAAGCTATCTGGATTTGGTGACCCATGACCAGCTTATGTTTTTACTATAAAATTGTTTATTAATTATAAATAAGGGTTAGGTTCAAATAAGAAGTTTGATTTTCCTAAGAATGCTAGAAAGGAAGGTATTTTAGTCTAATACTTTAATATCAAAACCCACTTACTTTAATCTCAAAACCCACTTAAATTAATTTCAAAAACCCACTTACATAAAACCCAATTACATCTTCACTCATCTCTTACAACCACCACCACTCCACCGCCCATCGCCACCACAACCGTCACCCACCGCCACCACCTCGCCGGAAAAGTCCGAAAAAACACAATGAAAAAACACACAATGGAAACATACACTATGAAAAAAAAACACAATGATAAAAACACAATTCTATGACACAATGTAAATAACACAACGAAAAAAACACAATAAAAAATACTATTGTATAACACAATTTTGTAAAACACGATTCGGTAAAACACAATTTGTAGAAAACCCACTAATTTTTTTAAAATTTTTATATTACAATATGGTACTCATATAAAAGATAAAAAGACACTCGTTATTATGGTGAATTTGTTTTTCAATAAAAAAGGTCGTAAAAAAGGTTATGTATGTTTTAAAATAATGGGGAAATTTGGCATATGCCTTGCATGTGGAGAGAGAAAGTCAACAAATGTGTTATTTCTTTTATGCCCTTTACCTTGTGTTCACACTTGATTTCCTCCTAGACTAATCTCAACCCTCCGTATTTAAAATCAATTAACAATATTACTTCTTATCCTTCCTACAAGAAGTATACTTCCTATTATAACCTAACCCTTATAAATAATATCATTTTCTTTTTAAATTGGATATTGAATTTTAGTATAGCCATATTTTATAAGATTTTCATATCAAATAATTTGTAAGATTAATTTTTAATTTAACGAGATGTTATAACTCGTTTAATAACTATATGGTTTTGATAAGATCCATACCCATGAATTTGAGTTAAATCAATGAGATACCTTCGTTTAAAAATTAAGCAATCTAGTGGCTTCCATAAAATGAGGGGAGGGGGCGACCACATAGAGACACGTAGGATTTTAGGTGTTTCGTTTATATATATTACAGATTAGATTGTTACTATTAACTAGGTATGGCAACGGGCCAGGTTCGGGCCGGTTATTGGTAATCTAATGTCCATACTTGTTTGTAAAACTGTGTCCCATTACCCTGCTCATTACCAGTAAGGTATTTGTCAGACTATCAGGCATACCACAGGTATCGGGTACACTGTCACACCCCGACCAATGAAGGCGGAAACATCGAGGCGCGACATGATTGCTCATTGCACAATGACACTATAAAGTTACAATATTTAAACAACTCATTTAAATTCATATCATCATAAATAACACAACAACTGTTCATACAAAATGCCAAATAGATATATAAACAAATAACTTGTTCTTTTATTTTCTAATATCCTAAAGCCAAGATAATAAGTTTCTTCAAGTAATCCAATCAAGCTAACATCAAACCTGTAACATTGCATAAAATAGAGTTTGTCAACACGAAGGTTGGTGAGCAATTTTCATAGTTTTGGACAATAAGTATATAGTATGAAATCCACAACTAGTATATGAAAACAATAAATAACAGCAACAATTTAGATAATAAAACCATCAATAATAATACATTGACGACAATAATGAAATCGTCAATAAGAATACATTGACGACACCTTTCTATATGGGGATACCATATATACTCGGAATTAACGTATGATCATACTTTGATGAGGCTACCCGCCTTAGCATTCAAGAGGCTACCCGCCTTAGCATTCAAGAATTTGCACATAATCATGTAAAACATATAACACCAAATCGAGCATTTATTTAAGTAAACATATACAATACGTGTTGTGGTTTAAGACTCAAGTATAAATCATTTGAATTTGAATAAGTATGCAATGCCACCCCCAATACGAAATATGGAAAACGGGGGATGAAAAAGTACTCACATTAACAAGTAACTTGAAAGATAGTGTCGTGAATAATCGGAGAGATCGGTTTAACGAGCAAGACCTATATTAAACGGGTCTTGTGTTAGTAGGTAGTCTTGGAAGGGTTTAAAATAAAATACATGACAAATAAATTAAATAAATAAAGTTTAGGATTTAAAATGTAAATATTTGAGAAATTAAAGAAATGAGTTTCGTAAAATAAGTTTACTCGAAACCGGATCTCGGTATTCTATTCATTAGTTTTTTTCTTTTTTTTGCTCAACCTATGTTAAGTAATAATGTGGGTTAAAATGCAATATTGCAAAACCCTTGGTTATAAGAATACCCAAAACGAGGTTTAAACGAGTGTTCGGGTTTGTCGGTTCGAGACTTGATAATTGACCAAGCTCACAGTTAACTTCCCAAAATAATAAATGTTATGAGATAACTCAATAAAATCAAAATAGACTTAACCAAGTATGTAGTTCTATTGCGAAGAACCTTAACGTTCGTTAAGCGAGTATACGACCTTATCGGTTCGAACTTGTTATAAGATCAAGTTGGTTACCGACATGCCAAGTATGTTTAGAAACTAACTAAAATTGATTTAAAATATAATCTTGAAGAAAAATATGAGTTTTGGTGGCTAAAAACACACTTGTGTGTCTTAAGCGAGTGAACTCGGTTTAGTTCGGTTTTTGGTTCGGTCCTTGTAAGGCCCCGTCACCGGTAACCCTACTTTCGTGTTGGATTTACTCATAAACGCAGTTCTAAATATCAGAGTTAATTAAAACATTCGCGGAATTTAAAAACTTTCATAACAAAACACGTCTTGTCTTAAAACATCATTTTGTCTTTCAAAATAAACGAAACATTAAACTTAAACGTCTTGAGTCTTTCGATGCCAGCCTCTTATTCAGTGCCACGTGTCTCCTCAAGCGAGCTGCCTCATCCTACTCACCTGCGTGCATACTAAAAGTCAGCTACGCTGAGTGAGTTCTAGTTAATCATACACTATACAATACACATAAACTTATATTCTTTCATTCATACTTTCTTACTTTCATACTTTATTTTGTATTAACTTACTTTCATATCTTACGTTATAAAGAGCATTACGCCCTACATTCCTCGAGTATTATTAGGGCTCGGTACCCTCCTTCCTCGAGTATTATTAGGGCTCGGTACCCTCCTTCCTCGAGTATTATTAGGGCTCGGTACCCTCTTTCCTCGAGTATTATTAGGGCTCGGTCCCTCTTTCCTCGGATATTAGTAGGGTTCGGTTCCCTAGTTCTCGAATATTAGTAGGGTTCGATTCCCTCTTCGTTACCATACAACCATCCTTTCCTTCTTTTATTAACTTTATCACATTCATACACATAAGCATACATATCATACTTACCTTATACTTAGCGTTACAACCTGACAGTACGTGCAATATCCGAAGATCGTTCACGTACCATCAAGCAATCATTCATACATATCACATCATTCACATAAGGCATACACTTATCTCTTAGGATAAGCGTATTAACAAACATATCGAGTATGCACACAGCCCCGGAAACATACACATAAATGGGGCTAGAAACTCACCTGAACACGGTTACGTTCACCGTTAATCGTAATCCCTTTATTCAGTTGTGCACGGCTGACTGTATAACAAGTATACGTATCAATTAACTATCACTTCTCATATTGCATTTCTATCTTTATATGACCCACAACGAACGGGGGTCCGGGGGCAGCGCCCCTGGCAGCGAGGTCTAGGGGCGGCAGCCCCTAGCAGGGTCCAAGGGGCAGAGCCCCTGGCTGGGGTCGAGCTGTTTTATTTACATTAACTGCCTTAGCACATTTTTCATTAGGTTTTTAATTTATTTTCTAATCGAACTTGACTTTAGGCGAAGTTAAACCTTAGGCGAACCTAGCTTTAGGCGAAGTTAAACCTTAGGCGAACTTAGCTTTAGGCGAAGTTGTCATCATGCTAACTTAGCTTTAGGCGAAGTTAACCTTAGGCGAACTTAGCTTTAGGCGAAGTTGTCATCAGGCGAACTTAGCTTTAAGCGAAGTTAACCGTAGGCGAACTTAGCTTTAGGCGAAGTTGTCATCAGGCGAACTTAGCTTTAGGCAAAGTTAACCTTAGGCGAACTTAGCTTTAGGCGAAGTTGTCATCAGGCGAACTTAGCTTTAGGCGAAGTTAACCTTAGGCGAACTTAGCTTTAGGCGAAGTTGTCATCAGGCGAACTTAGCTTTGCAGGCGAAGTTGTCATCAGGCGAACTTAGCTTTGCAGTGAAGTTGTTATCAGGCGAACTTAGCTTTGCAGGCGAAGTTCATCAGGCGAACTTAGCTTGCAGGCGAAGTTGTCCAGCTGCGCTACTGTTCGTTCTTAACTCCCTTAATCATCTTCGTTTCTTAACCAAATAACTCGATTTATGTATCCACGGAATCGTCTTACCAGCGCCTACAAACCCCAACCTTCAAATCGACCTAACGTCGATGTTTAAAGGGTGCGATTTAGGCATATAGGTTACGGGTTCTTTTATCAATCGATTAACCCATCAAATCATAACCATTTTCAGTAAGTTTAGCTTTGTTGGATTCGTTTTTACCATACAAACACAGATCTATCATTTCTATACTAATCCAAACCTAAACGAACAAGTTCTCGATATAAACGTACCGTAAATGAGTCGAACTACGAACACGAGCTGGTCTTGCTGCTTTGGTTCGTCACGACGATTTAGCACCAACAAGCTCGGGTCCTCGTCTATGGATCTTGGTTCGGGTCGTGTGCGTTTTGGAGTGTGTTGGAGAATAAGATGGAAATGAATGATGGTTTAGGGTTTAGGGGATATTTATATCCCTTAAAGCCCATGGACCTAAGGCCCATTCTCATTTAACCCATCTCAATTAATCTAAGTCCATGATCCGTTCTTTACTCAATATTAATTAATTAATAACGCGAAATCACAAAACGTAACTTTCTTTATTCAACATTATAAATTTTAGGATGTTACAGTCCTTGACTCGGAATAAGACCGGGATGGTTACCACATACCCAATTACCATGGAACTTGTAAAATAACTTATAAATAATAATACTCAAGTTTTACATTCAAAAAGTTAACAATAAAGCTTTTAAACAAAAGTTCGGTTTTTTGTTCGGTCATTGACTCGGAATAAGACCGAGGATGGTTACCACATACCCAATTACCATGGAACTTGTAAAATAACTTATAAATAATAATACTCAAGTTTTACATTCAAAAAGTTAACAATAATGCTTTTAAACAAAAGTTCGGTTTTTGGTTCGGTTCTCAACTCGGGATGAAACCGAGGCTAGTCACCACATACCCAATACCATGGAACTTGACAAATATGAACAATAAACTAAAATATGTAGAAGTTAAGCAAGTATAACAAGTTATATGGTTAGATTTGTTAAATATACAAACAATGACTACAAAGTCCTCCATGTAACCTTGCCTTACTAGCCCGACATTTCAACCGGCCGAGACCGGAGAAATGAAAGACCGAAGGTAAACAAGGAGTGTATATTATATATATGTTGTAACATCAAGCTTTAAGTGTTGAGAAGTTAGTTAAAATGAAAGATTAGCTTATGAAGAACAACCTTAGAATTCAAGAATTTGAGAGAGAAATTAAAAAATGAGCAAACACAAATGAAAAAGATGGGTGTGTATATATAGAGTAAGTTGAATGGGTCTTTCATAAAGGGTGTTTCATGAAAATGGGTTGGTTATAGACCCAAGAAGCACAAACTACAAATGGGTCATTCAAGTCTCCATTTTGGTAGTTTTAGTCCATGGAGTTCGTTTTGAGCGTTTTCGGGGAATTTTAAGAACCGAAAAGGGTGTTTTTTTATCCAACAACTATAAAACAAATATTTAACATATAATTCATCATTTTGATAATATCGAAAGGTTCGGGATACAAAACGGGTCGGGTTTGCATTAAGAATACAAGTATAAAATAACCCGAAATTGACAAATGTCACATATACCCGTTGGGATTTTCAATTATATTTTTTTATCAGTATAGTTCTTTTTTACGTTTTATTCATACAACCATTACGAATTAAAATAAATACACTTCATATATATATAAGTATTACAATAAATAATATCATTATAATTTATAATACACACACTTCACTAGTTCACAACCTATAAGATACAAAAGAAAATTAGGGTATATGATTTGGGTATATGGTTCGGGTAAAAGGGCATGCAATTTCGGATAATCGGGCATGGTATAATCTAATCCATACCAGGGCCATTTGGGTATACCCGTCCCATTTATTTCAGGTTTCGAGTATACCCGTCGAGCTCGGGCTTTTTTGCCATCCCTACTATTGATTTGCATTTGATTAAGACCTGCGCATGGTTTTATTAATCAATGTGTAGTTGATGGCTACAAAATGGGGGCGGTTTTTGACACGTGACACTACGTCAGTAGATGGGTGATTTTCATTTTAGAGGTGTAGTGGTGTTCTAGCCTCATCACATCATATGTATGTATATATATATATGCGTGTGTGCGCGCGCGTGCGTGTGTGTTACACACACAATAATAATAATAACAATAAACAAACAAGCACGGCAGGTGACAAAAACCAGTCCCCCCCCCTTGTCGCTCATCTTTTTTAAAAGGTGTTTTTGCTTTTTAAAAATCAAATAAGCATGTTTGAAAAGCTAACCCAAACACCCCTAAGCTTATTTGCCTCTAAACTTGTTTACATGCAATTAAAAAAAGTGATTTGTGATTTCCTTATGCAATTATATATGATGTTACTTTTTTTATATTTTCTTAATTTTAATTTAGTTTTTTTTATTTACTTTGTTTTTTATTATTATTTAATTTTATTTTATTGCGTTGCCTTTTAGTTTTATGAAAAAAAAAAATTAAAGCCCTTCAGGGCTTCAAATCATAAAGAGGCATTATAATTTGGGGCTTTAAAACCACAGTGTCCACGTGATGATAACGTGACGCTGTGGAGAGACTTTAAAGCCCCCTACCATGATGAACAATTTTATAAACTCATCTTGGTATGGTCCAGGTCGAAACTGTGTACTATTATTATCAATAATGAAGGATTGTTTTTCAAGTATAAATTTACTTTTCTTTTCTATACACATCATAGGGTGTTTATTTAAAGATAAAGGAATTTTCTACCAGGGGTTGCTTTTAACGGCTTGACACTCTTTTTTTTATTGGTGGAGATTTCTCTCATTCCTTCTCCCATGTCATAATGGTCCGTTTGTCTTATATCTGTAAACAATATTAGTAATAAAAATAAATGTAATAATAAAAATATAATTATACATATTTAACAGATACATGTGTTTTTTAGTTAAGTTACGTGAATGGAAAAATAAGAAACCTAGTAAACACATTCATTCATACATAAAGCATCGACCATAGCTTCTTTTCTTAATCATTCCATCACACTAAAAAAGTATTACTGGAGAAGATAATGTAACATATTAACTCTTTTTTTCCACCAATATTATTCATTTTTATTTTTTAGTACGCACTTTCAACTTGTAAATTCGTTTTACTTTGTCAAAATAATTTTTTCCAAACTACTTGCAAATGTAAAACAGCCATTTTTAAATCAAGGAAATGCATTAAAACTCAACAGTGTGAGGCTTTCTTAGTTCAAACATGTTTTTGTATAACGGTTGTCCGAGTTAACAATATGAATTAATACATCCGAAAACACGTCATATGCTTATCCGTGTCAAATACATCGACTATAATAAAAACACATTTACAAGGCAGATCAAGCACACAAACTACAAACCTTGCTTCTGATAGCAGTAGCACTTCATTCTTTGAGATATTGAAGCATCGTAATCAAGATCAAGAGCATAAAATTGAAATTAGTCAATCCGTGTTCGCTTCTTTTAAGATCCCCAAGAAGCCTATAAAGATTCAAGGAAGGGTATAATATTATTACATTTGAATTGCTTTTCTAAATGTTAATCATAGCAAATAAGAGTTTAAGAGGTCTGTTTACTGATGGTTCTTATGATTTGGAAGTGTAGGATTACTGTTTTAGTTATTTGACTTTGATGTTTGTAACTATATTTGCAATTTTTGGGATCGGGAGCTCATCCCTAGGCTTAACTCATGACTCAAACAAGGCAGTTTGTATCGAGCTGAAACTGTTTTTGACCAAAATTAGTTTTGATTTGAACCAAGATAACCATTTTTTTAGGAAGAATTACAGAAATTGTCTTTTATCTTTTATCCAAATTTCATTCGTGGCCTTTGATCTTTAAAATTGATTTTTTTTGTTCTTTACGTTTCAAAATCTTTCAGCGTTTGTCCTTTTCGTCTAACCTGGTTAGATTTTCTTGTTAAGTTAGATCATGTGCCTTGCACATGAGGGCAAATTGGTTCTTTTATCCATTTAATTAAAAAATATTTTTATATATGTATATATATATAACTAAATTTTCTTTTACATCCAACTGAACAAAACAAACAAATCAAGAAAATAATCTGTAGCTTTTTTCAAGAACAAGAATCAGAAATCCACACAAACATGATCTTGAAATCAAACAAAACTTAACAGATTTCAATTAATCACTTTCATAACGAAAAACACCAGCAATAAAATGAATCAAGAAATCGACAAACAAAACCCCACCCGTTCTAACTCACAACTTCCGGCGGCGGAGTCACCGTGATGGTGAAGCTCCGGTAACCGTCCCTCTGGACGATACGAAGTGACGGTGGCAGACGCTAGGGTTCCGCCTAGCACCAATGGCCCAAGTGGTGGTTCTCGCGAGGAAGATAACGCGATCTAAACCGGGATTTAAATCCAATTGCAGAAGAACCACCTGAACCGCCGCCAAACACGAGATCTACAACCTGCAAATTCCGATCGGTGGCTGTCAATTGACACAACAAGAACCACACCATCTCTGTTGTCTCTCTCCCATCGACTTCCTGCCGACTGTGGCTCCGCCGCCGGAAGTTGTGATTCGCGATGATGATCTTGAAATCAAACAAAACTTAACGGTTTGAGCACCGAAATTTGGGGCGAGCGACGGGAATGGTTTGAGCACCGAAATTCGGGGCGAGCGACGGGAGTGTAATCCGGTAATCGTTCAGATTTAACGTCTCGCCGTGGCCGCCGTCGGAACAACGGCGACCGGTCACCGTTTAATCCGGTAATCGTCCTGCGTGGCGGCGGCATAGATAGAGGATTCGAGCTGTATTAATTACAACGACGGAACAGGCTCCGGTCTACAGCCGTTACCGGCGACGATGTCGGAGTTTCTAATGGGATATGGATTCGATAGGTTACTCCTTCTAATACTTAATTACCAATCGTTCACTGTCTTCTGGCCACATCGTATTTCACAGCGATGGTTGTTTCAGGCGGTGGTGGGTTCTGTTTGTTTGTGGCAGTGGTGGTGTGGGGTTGGGGGTGATGAAGATGAGAGAGAGAGAGAGAGAGAGAGAGAGAGAGATATGTTTTGTTTTTTTTATTTATTAAAATATTTTTAACGAAATAAATAAAATGACTAAATTATCCTCAAATGCAAGGCACATGAATAAGAAAATCTAACTGGATTAGACAAAAAGGATTTTGAAAAGTAAAGGAAAAAAAAATCAATTTTGAAAATCAAGGACTACGAGTAAAATTTAGATGAAAGATAAAAGATAATTTCTTTAATTCTATCCAATTTTTATGTTATATGTTCTAATGTAACATGTAGCCTGACCCCGCGTGACCACTACGTATTATTATATACCAAATGTATTATTATAGGAAAAATGAATAGGTATTATTAAATAACAAATTAAAAGAAAAATGAATAAAACAAAATTAAAATATCGAACTCAACTAATTAACTAATTAATGGTAAATATTAAATATGTGACATGTTTTGACCTAAATGTTTATCAAATAACATTTTTTTCATGTGATGTTCTGATGTGACATGAAGTCTAACCAATATGTTTTATTAAATATCAAATGTATTACTAAAATAAAAATGAATAAAAGAAATGTAAAATTAAAATATTAAATCAACTAAATTAGATATTGTTATGATAAAAATAAATAAAAACTATATTTGTATTACTTATGCCATTAAATATTGTATTTATTAAATACTATGTTCATCAAGTATTTCATTAATATCACAAGAGAGACAAAATGATAAATGGCAAGTTGTTTATACATCAAAGCCTCAAAGGTTGTATTAAATACATCATAGATTTTCTTAAACATCTTAAAAATTAATCATCATGAAAATCCTTTGTTAAGAACTCTCACATTTTTTTCCTCCAAACTTTTATGTACTGTTCTTGGGTTGGGCTGGGCTTTTAGTTGATCAAAAGACTGTCCCTCCCTAATGTCTGTACATCATTTCTGCTTTGGGACTTGTAATCATTTGGGCTTGCAATAACACTTAGAGGCCCATAACTTCCGTATGAGAATCGGGGCTTGCAATAACACTTAAAAGAGGCCCATATTATGGGCCACTTTAAGTGTTAAGCCCAAATGATTATTCTAGCTGGGGTAGAGGTGTAAAAAAACCGGTTTGGGACCAATTTTATGCAAACCAAACTGAACCGGTTTGGCAATAAGATCGGTTTCACCCAAACCGACCCAAACCGTCAGTTTCAGGACCGGTTACCTTTAAGATCTACCAAACTGGTTTTAAAACTCAACTAGTTTGTGGAAAACCGGTTAACTGGTTCTAAACCGGACCGAACCGGCCTGGACCAGGCCAGCCTATCTTGCTTAAATCGGTTAATAAACAGAACCGGTGAGATTCAAACTGGTTTTGACTAGCCGTTGACCAAACCGATTCGGTTTGTGTTTAAAACCAGTTTTGTACACCTCTATTTTTTGCTACAAGTCGGATGCAAACCGAAGTGGGTTGAGAAGAACGAACCTCCAAAAATGGTCATTGGATTATAACAGAATTATATACATAAATGGCCCTTTGAGTTATAAAACGGTATCTTGATCATTTGATACAAATCTAACAATAAAGTTAACAAAAGTTAGCGTTAATATCCAAACTTGTTACCAAGCGAAATAAAATCCCTAAATTGTTACTTTTAAACTTTGTTACTCAAACTTGATTCAGTCATTTATAAAATAAGAGTGGTACTATACTATCTATAAAAAGTAGCAAATGATAATGATTTCATTTTAAACAAAGTATGGAAACTAAACTATAACACAAAATTTTATCTAGATCGGAATACACTTATACACCTTATGTTTTATTAATTGCTCACCAAAAGACAAAAACATGATTCTTGTAGCAAGCCACTAAATTTAAATTTGTTATCATAAGGTACTAACTACTACATTATGAATTTTCCACTCTACCCCGCTTCGTTGTAGGAGACGTGTACGTGATGTGAATTTTGAAGATAATCTCCGACCAAAATTATAACTACTACTACATTTTTTTTGTTGACTCTTAGAGGACTTTCAATAGACGGTTTTAACTCATTTTTGGGAGCTTTATGACGCCCAAAGTAGTTTTTTTTTTTGGCTATTAAGCCGGTTTTGAGGGACTCGGTTTTATTTGGAAGAACTAAGTCGAACGACACAAGTGGGTTGTTATCCTTTTTTTTTCTCGGTATCAAAAAGATATGGAGGTTGGTGTGTTAAAGAGAGGGCAGGGATGGACCCGTGGGAAAAGTGTTGGAAGATTAAGCTAAGTGCGTGTGAATGAATGTCTCAAAAATTGAAGTGGTGAAACTTTGTCCCACATCGGTTGGGGAACAAAATTGAGAATGGTTTATAAATTGTCATTCTCACTACACATTTGAAAATTTGTGATGTGTTTTACTACAACTCCTACCCGCGCGCAGGGGTGGGGTGCAAATTTGGGTTTCCGGACTAAAATCTATCGAACTCGTGTGTGCCCGCACGTCCCGCGGACACGAATGCCGCTCATTGCACCTTCGAATGTCGCTTAGCGAGACATTCCAAGTTGCGGCTATGATTGGAAACTACCACCAAGTTGGGTTGATTTCAAGAACTATCTCAAGCATAAGCGAAAGGAGATGACCCTGTGAAGATCTTGTCGTTCGTCTTCGTATTGAAGAAGATTGGTACCACCAAGTTAGGTTGATTTCAAGAACTATCTCAAGCGAAAGGAGATGACCCTATGAAGATCTTGTCGTTCTTCTTCGTATTGAAGAAGATTGGTAATAAAAATGGTGGAAAGAAATTTCATGGGAAGGGGAGGATTGGGAAGAAGAAGAAGTTCCAAAGAATTGTGTTATAATTGTCTTCTAGCAAGGCCATAGGGCCATAGAATGAAAATGCTCGACAAGTGCATATGGTTCGTGAGGTTGAAAACCTGGTCACCGAAGTCAACTGGGTTGGGCAGTTGGGCAAGATAACAAGGATTGGTGGGTTGATACGGGGGCTACCCGTACAAGGCAAGGTTGGTGATCAAAGGATATAAACAAAGAGAAGGTTGTTTAGATTACTTTGATACATATTCGCCAGTTACGCGAATAACCTCCATTAGGTTAGTCCTTGCCATCGCCGCCATTAGAAATTTGGAAGTTCACCAAATGGATGTGAAAACAAGAGGAAGAGATTTACATGGAACAACCTGAAGGCCAAGAAAAGAAAGTTTGCAAACTTGTAAAATCCCTGTATGGATTGAAACAAGCTCCAAAACAATGGCATCAAAGGTTTAATCATGTCATGCTTGATGTCGGGTTCAAAATCAATGAATGTGACAAATGTGTATATGTGAAGGACACATCAGATGGATATGTCATTCTGTGTCTATACGTAGATGATATGCTCATTGCTGGAAGTGATGACAAAATCATAACGTCCACAAAGAACATGTTAAAGGCAAGATTTGACATGAAAGACATGGGTTTTACGGATGTGATTTTGGGAGTTAAAATCACACGAACCCAAAATGGTCTTATTTTAAGTCAAGCCCATTACGTTAATAAAATTCTTGAGAAGTTTAATGCTAATGACTCTAATGTAGCTAGAACTCCCATTGACACAAGTCAACATCTAGCTAAGAATAGAGGTGAACCAGTTAACCAGTTGGAATACTCAAGAATTATCGGTAGCTTAATGTACCTTATGAGTTGTACTAGACCAGACTTAGCATATGCTGTGAGCAAGCTAAGCAGATACACGAGCAACCCAAGTTCAATTCATTGGAACTGTATGATTCGGCTGCTTCGGTACCTAAGATACACTCGGGAATACGGGTTGCATTATAACAGATATCCGGCAGTTATCGAAGGACACTGTGATGCAAATTGGATATCTGACACGAATGATTCCAGAGCAACAAGTGGGTATGTCTTCACACTTGGAGGTGCTACTATATCGTGGAAATCGTCTAAACAAACGGTTATAGCTAGATCCACGATGGAATCAGAATTCATCGTCCTAGATAAGGCGGGCGAGGAGGCAGAATGGTTACGTTAATTTGTCGAGGATATACCAAGATGGCCTAAGCCGGCATCGGCCATTTGTATACATTGTGATAGCCAATTGGCAATTGGCGGAGCTCATAGCAAAATGTATAATGGTAAGAACAGACATATTAGACGTAGACATAATACGGTACGACAACTAATCTCTACAGGAATTATCACTGTTGACTACGTGAAGTCAAAGGATAATATTGCGGATCCGTTAACAAAAGGCCTAAGTAGAGAGTTAGTTCAGAAGTCGTCCATGGGAATGGGACTAAAGCCCTTGAAAAATTAAAGGTTCATACGAAGGAAACCTAACTCAACAGATTGGAGATCCCAAGAATTGAGTTCAATAGGAAAACCTAATTGTATGAATTAATGAGGTCACTGTGGGGGGGATAACCCTACGTATTTAAAAGGTAGTTTATTGCATGGTCGGTAAACTTCCTAGTCCATTCCTAAAAGTGACAAGAGTGAGGCTAAGACTATGACTTTTAATGATTCGAATTAGGTAACCATACATGGTGAATCACCAATGTGAGAGAGAAGTGGGGTCGCTTCGAAGGGTATTGTTGGGGCACAATATTTAGTGGCTCTCGCAGAACCAGGCTCATGTTCATGACAATAACGAACATAACTATGAGGACTTGAACTTGTCAGGGAGAGTCTTGTGTGAAGTGTATTGTCGTCTACACAAACGACAGATGAGTTTAAAGACATCGCTGTCTACTCAGAGTCAGTGGGCTAAATGCGCTTCATAAGCAAAGGTTCAAAGAGTAACATCTACCTATTGTATGCAAGATTCAACTGTTGAAATTTAATCAAAATAATGTTGGTTTTTTGACCTCCATTCATGTGGGGGATTGTTGGAAGATTAAGCAAAGTGAGTGTGAATGAATGTCTAAAAAATTGAAGTGGTGAAACTTTGTCCCACATCGGTTGGGGAACAAAATTGAGAATGGTTTATAAGGTGCCATTCTCACTACACATTTGAAAATTTGTGATGTGTTTTACTACAACTCCTACTCGCGCGCAGGGGGGGGGGTGCAAATTTGGGTTTCCGGACTAAAATCTATCGAACTCATGTGTGCCCGCACGTCCCGCGGACATGAATGCCGCTCCAAAAACCCGAGCCCGCGTGAGGTTGTTAATGATCATTAATAATTATTCGGTTAGTGTAACTAGTCATTATAATTTTGTTAATGATTGATCAGTTACATATTCTGCACTAATGACCATTATTGCACCTTAATGGGTCATTATTGAGTTGTTACGTGGTTATAAAACCGGATCATATGCAGAAGTTTAAGATACACCGAAAAACACACAGCTCTATTTTCTCTCTGCAACATTATTCTTGATTTCGTTTCAGGCAAGTCGTCAAGTCCGGCAGCACACTGCGGCTGTTACGAACCGGTGTACCCTGGGAACAGACCGCGAATCTGTTTAAGGGAATTGTGTCAAATACAAGCCCGGTTCAATCTTTCACGTTTATTGTTTCTGCTTTATTGTTACAGGTTTAATACAGGATTACCAACAAAAAGCATTAGAATTATTTATAGTTTTGGTTCATCCTTTTTTTAAAACAAGTTATAAAGTTTTTAATCTTTTATAATTTATTTTAAATAAGAATAAATCAGCAAAAGTTCCTTATTAAGACAAACAATAATAATAATAACTAGATTTTGACCCGGCGCATTGCGCGGGGCTGGTTATGCTGTGGTTGGTTCATTGGGTGTCTATATGTTGTGCATATATTGATGTGTTGTTGCAGCGTTATCTTTCCTATATGTACAGATAATTGTTGCAGCCAAACCCAACGGGTGACAGACTTTACGCGTTAACCGAATGCGTATCAGAAACTAATGACGTGTGGCTTCTTTTTTGAGACAACAGAGGTTGGCTAAGATTGTTAGATGAGGCCGACATAATAACTTAAAAATTCGCTCAATAATTTTACGCTAAGATGGATTTATAAAAGCTTTAAATAAATTACTATTGTTTATGGACTACACTTAATTAAGAGAATATCTATAAAAGCATAAACTTTCAATAGTCTAAATTTATTGTATGACAACCACAAGAGTACCTTTACGCGCAGAGAGTGAAAGCCACAGCAAATCCAGACTGAGATCAAAGCCTATGGAAAAGCAAAAGTGAATTAAAAAAAATAACCTTTGCACAACCAAAAATTAAACTAACAACCATGGTACTGGTAAACATGCAGCATAATTCAGCACAGTTTGACCACAAATTTCAGCACACTATGACAGCAAGTTATAGGGTTATTTTTTAAGCAAAAGTACATAATTTACAGCACCAATATATAACAATATACAGCATGTTGAACACAAATTAGCAGCACATTTCAGAACTAATTAGCAGAATATTTCAGCACCAATATACAGCAATTTCAGCAGCAATATACAGCAATTCGAATGTAAATTAACAGCACATTTAAGCACTGATTAGCAGAATATTTCAGCACCAATATACAGCAATTTCAGCAGCAATATACAGCAATTTGAACGTAAATTAACTGCACATTTCAGCACTAATTAGCAAAGCATCTAAGAACTATTAACAGCATTTTACATAACTAAATTTCAGCATATTAACAGCTTGCTGTAGCAAATTACAACACCACATTCTCAGTAATGATCAGCATATTTCAGCACTTAATACAACAACTTACAACACCGCATTAACAGTAATGATCAGCATATTTAAGCACTTAACACAACAACTTACAATACCATTTTTTGTTGAAAGTTGATTGTTTCAGATTTCTTAACGTTGATAAACGTAAAGAATAAACACAAACACAAGCATATTCATTTTCTAAATGAGCGAATACAAGCACGGAAAGCATCCTCGTTTAACTGTTCGTGCTCGTTTGATTTTCGATTAACAGCAAACGAACGAACAGAACATAAATATATTATAAAAAAGAAAATAATGTATGTATTTTTTAACGTTGATAAACGTAAAGATCAAACACAAACACAAACATATTCATTTTCTAAATGAGCGAATACAAGCACGGAAAGCATCCTCGTTTAACTGTTCGTGCTCGTTCGATGTTTCGACTAACGTCAAACGAATAGAACATAAAATATATTATAAAAAAGCAAATAATATATGTATATAAACGAAGACGAACTTAGGCTCTGCTTAAGTACACCCCTTAAATTAGCATATATCAGTACTTAATACAGCAACTTACGACAACAACTTTTTTTTAAACTTGTTTGTTTTGGAAAAGATCGTTCGTTAACGTTGATAAACGCAAATAACGAACACAAATAAAAACATATTCATTTTCTTAATGAGCGAATAGAAGCACGAAAAGCATCGTCGTTTAAGCCTTCATCCTCGATCGAATTCGAACAGAACATAAATATATTATAAAAAAAAACAAATAACATATGTATATATTATGTTATTTAAACGACAAATAAGTATAAATATAACTAAAATAGAGATTGAAAAATTATTCACGAGTCGAGCTTAAGCCTAGACGAACTCATGCACTGGTTATATACACTAAGACGGATATATAAAAGCTTTAAAAAAATTACTATTTTTTATGTGTTGGTTTTAGTTAACAAATGAGTAAAACTTTTAAAAAGAAAAACATTCAATACCGGCCCGGAATAACCAAATCAAATATCATTAGATCGAATACCGGCACCGGAAAAGTTGCCTAAATATATCTAAATCAGGCTACTGGTAGACAACGACAAAGTAGGAAAACAAAACCCAATGTTTCGGGAACAAAGAACATCCAATTCGAACAACAATATCTACTCGTCAACCAAATATACAAATATCAAGATAGACCTAAAGTTCTAAAAAAACACAGCATCTACAATATTAAAAGTTTTAACAACATGAAGCTTTTAAACAGTAACCAGAAGGAAACGAATTTTTTCATTATACCAAACTTTTTGGGTATACAAACCTCAAAATAGACTTGCAGTTTTTAAAAAAAAACAGCATCTACAATCATAAAAAATTTAACAACATGAAGATATTTAATAGGAACTAGAAAGCCCGGTACTGAACCATCAAACCGAACTTTTTCGTTAAAACGAACTATTTCGGTATATAAACCTCAAAATAGACCTATAGTACTAAAAAAAAGCAACTACAACCTAAAAAAGTTGAACAACATGGAGGCCCGGTTCGGAACCACCAAACTGCCACCAAACCGAACTTTATTGGAAAGCCCGGTTCGGAACAACCAAACTATCACCAAACCGAAGTTTTTCGGTACCGGAACCAAAAAGTTGCGTAAATATATCCCATCCTGCACCAAACCGACAGTTCACGTGTTCTTATTGTAAACGTTTTCATCTTTTCAGTTCTAAGTATAGCTCAGGATCAATTTTACTCCAGTAATTTCTTTTTAAAGCTGTTTCTAGAATACTTATTTAGGCAACTCATGTGTATAGTTATATCAAAAAAAAAAAAAAAACCAGCATCTACAATCATAAAAAGTTTTACAACATGAAGATATTAAATAGGAACCGGAAAGCCCGTCATGGAACCACCAAACCGAAGGTTTTCGTTAAAACGAACTATTTCGGTATGTAAACCTCAAAACATACCTAAAGTACTAAAAAAAAGCAACTACAACCTAAAAAAGGTGAACAACATGGAGGCCCGGTTCGGAACCACCAAACTGCCACCAAACCGAACTTCATTGGAAACCCGGTTTGGAACAACAAACTATCACCAAACCGAACTTTTTCGGTACCGGAACCAAAAAGCGGCGTAAATATATCCCATCCACCGGAACCGAAAAAGTTGCGGAAATGAAGATATTAAATAGGAACCAGAAAGCCCGTTATGGAACCACCAAACCGAACTTGAGCCCAGATGAGCTCAGGCTCTGCTCAACTACAACCAGTTCATATTCAATTAGTGAAAAAGACTTATATCTTGTATCTTCAACTAACGCATTTAATTCCAACTACAAATGATTTGCAAATATAACCATCCACATAATGCAATTCAAACATCAATCAACCATCCAACAACATAATGCAATTGAAACATCAATGAAAAACTGAAGTCAAATTTCGAATCACGAAAAACTAAATTAACAACAATAGGAACACAAATGCAAGCCTCAAAATAGCCCTAAACTTATACCTAATTCAAAGAAAGAAATCATCATCTACAGAAATGGAAGAAGCCCTAAAATATAATACCTGAAAGCAGAAACCGGCAAAGAAAACATGAAGCGACTGAAGAGGAGTAACACAACATGCAGGTTAAAGCATAAAACCAAAGTGCCAGGTGTGATGGACACATGCATAAAACCCACGACAACATCTACAGACTTATTTATTTTCTATCACGTTTTTGATCAACGTAAAATTAGTTTTGCTAGACAGTTGTATGGCATTTTAGAAATGCGATAGCGATAAAGAGACCAGTTATTTTGTTCAGGGACCCGGGTGGCACGGTTGATTATAAGAGATAGGATCGAGAGAGAGCAATGCGTAAAGAACATGGATTACTCCAAACAAATTCATAGCTGATCTCTCATTAGAGTTCATGGTGTTTTAAGTACAAACATTTTTTACACCTAAACCCTTATGCTATTACTAATTACAATTTGACCCCTCATCCTAATTATCACGTAACAATCGTGATGGAGTGATCATTAGTCATCACTGAACACCACCCCTTGTAATTTTATCATCAAAAGATGGACTGATGATGGTGATCAAGACCAAGATAGGAAAGAATTGACTGTGGCGGTTGGGAAAATAAAAAATACTAAAAAGAAATAAAAAATCTTTCCGTAGTATATAAATAAACCAAACCCGCTATATTTTTCAAACACAATCTCTTCTCCTACTCGACAACATTCTTTCATAAAAGAAACAAATGCAAGGTTCAAGCAAAAACGGGTGGGTTCAAAGAAAAAATCGTTTAGGCCAACGGTTCGTGTTACCCAACGACCTTCAACACACTATCCACAACACCACAACTCGGATGACGAAGAAGAAGATCAACAACAAGAAAAGTCCAATGAAGAGTTTGAAGAAGAACAAGAACAAGCAGCTTGTGGAAAACGGCCTAAAATTCATGAAAAGAGGGGTCGTCAAAGTTGGACTTAGGACGAGGTGGTAGCCTTATGTAAGGCTTGCTTACATTCTAAAGACTGTACAGTCGAAAATCAACAAACTAAAACCGCATTTACGCGTCGGGTAGTTGAGCATTTTGGAAAGCTACTTGGTGGAACCAATCGAACTGATGATCAACTCACTTCAAAGTGGGCGGATTTAATTAGAAAAATGAGCCAGTTCAATGCATGCTACGTAAAAAAGATAATTTTTTTTACTAGTTGTAACATCCTTAAAATTATGTGCCAAAAAATATAATTTCCAAAAGTCAAAGAACTTAAAATGCTAAATATGGAATTCAAGACACATCGCGATACGCGATGGGTATATTACAAATTCCCAGAAATGGTGGTGTTTTGATACGCGACCTCCTGAGATCAAGGGTCATCGCGATACGCGATGACCATGTTAAGTAATTGTGACACGTGCCCAACAATGTGGCGACACGTGGCAAGTCTATAAGTTGACAAAGCAAGCCTAGTGGGCAGCGTCGCGATACCAGGTGGCCAACCCAAGGTTCCATCGCGTTAAGCAATGGAATATAATTATCAGAGGCAGTGAAGAGATCCATAGCGATACGCGGTGGACCCCCCTTAAGCACCATCGCGTCCCGCGATGGGTGAGAAACTTAGCCCTATAAATAGGGAGGTCGGGCTCTGCTTTGTGGCATCCCAAACTCACTTTACTTTCACATAGTCTCGAAGTTCGTACTACGTTCTGATAAACTGACTTGTTCGTTGTCTGGAAGTACGTGCAAATGGTAGAACCTGGTTTATTTCTTTCGATTTCACGACGATAACTAAAAGTGCTACCCGCGTCAAGCTTAAACATTTCATATAAACAAGCCATACAAGGTAGGGGTTCTGCCCGATTAGTTTATTATATATATGGCTTAGACCATAGTTGGGAACATCCCATACCTTGATCATATAATAAGTGAAATATAGATTTCATAAGATGAGTTTATAGATGAAATATCATTCTTTATTTTATATAAAGACTTTATAAACGTTTCTTAAGAAAGAAGAAACTCGATATATGCGTTTCTTCATGAAAAAGAAACGTAATGTATAAATGATGAACAAAGAATGGACTAGAGGCTCTTATGTTTTATAAAAAAAATGAATATCAAGGTAAAGATTATGCGAACAGACTAAGGTCTGAAGTTATATCGTTGATCTAGTATTTATAAAAGGTTATTCTCGTACTATAGGTCCGAGGTAACAAGAAGCATAAATCAGTGAGACACACTGATCAAGAGCAAAGGTGAATACGCCCAAACTCTTTACAACTTTATAAATTAAGTCTTTAAATGTTTACATGAGATTATGTATCCCTAAAACTTTATAAACAAAGGTAATTGCTGGCCATCAGACTATCGTATACATTTGTCTGGATCCTTACATATGTAGGTAAACGGTGGGTACACCGGACCACACTTGTTAATGCCTCTGCCACGTTGGGCCGGACCTGAATAATGTCCGAGAGGGTATATCTTGTATATTGGTAGTTGCTAAGTCCTCGAACGTTGCAGTGTTCACTGAGTGGTTTCAAGTTGAACTTGAGTTTGTAATAGTAATTTAGACTTTCAGAACTTTGTTATTTCCTAAGCCATGTTGGGCTGAGGCTTATGATGTCTCGAGGGGATAATTAAGTATCAAAATGTTTATGTCAACATGTTCACCAGCATGTGTTGTTGACGTATTTTATAAACTATTTTACATGTAATCAAGAATAGGTGTTTGAAGATAATGGATAGCCATTAGACGATCTGATGGCTCAGATAGAGTTTTTGATAATAAAATAATGTAAATTATGGTTTTGTAATTCAAACTCTATTTGTACCAACCACCAGGTGTTTAATCACCGTTTTTTGAAATACAATAATATTTTAATCAAGTTTTTCACTTTTCAACCTTAAACTTTGGTATATTTACAAAGCAGGTACCAACTTGTGGTCACACTCCTATGCCCTAGACTGAGGTGTGACACTAGTATTAGTTGTTACGGTTTTTTTTAATGAAATGTTAGCTAGTAATTATTTAATTTATATTATATAGACTCGCAATTGACCAAATGGAGCAAATGAGGGTGGTATCATCAAGGCCGTCCTAAAAGACTACACAAATATGAACAAGCGAAGCGTCCCCCACTTGCTGGCACCTGAGATTGTTAGATCCTATTTCAAATGGGTACCGATTACCTTGATGGATTTTCAAGGCCCAATGGGTAGTCGAACCAAAAAACGAACAAAAATCTTATAATCTAGAAATTACACTACATCAACGAATGGGTTGTAAAGCAACATTCTCGACATCCCAACGAGGACATGACACCAATAAACCCACAACAAAAGAAAAGTATCATGTCATCATCAAGCAAAGGGAAGGAAGGTATGGTGGATGTCGTCTCCGAATACAAGACGAGAAAAAGGAAGTAACAAAGAGATTCGAAAGGCGGTGGCAGAATCGAAAATAAAGGAGATGAGACCTACATTAACCACTTGCAGGAAAAAGAGAAATACAACAATTAGAATTTTGTAATGAATTCACATGAAGATACTCAAGAACCGTGGTTGTTGATTCTACTAGAACTCAAACTAGAAATTTGTAGGAAGTGAGATTGGCCCGTTAGTATTAGTTTTTTTTATTTGTAACTTTTATTTTTATTTTTATATTTTTAAATTATAGGTTTTTAATCCTTATTTTAATTTAAAATAGAAAAGAAATATTGAGTTCTGGTGATCAAGTGATGAATGCATCTTGTGAAACCTGAATGAAAATAAGTTCAAGTGATGAAATGACAAGTAGGGTTGTAAACGAACCGAACGAACTCGAACAAGACATTGTTCATATTCGTATTGTTCATGTTCGTTTGCTAAGGAAATAATGTGTTCACGAACATTTACCGAACGAGATTTTATGTTCGTGTTCACTCATTAAGGAAATAATGTGTTCACGAACATTTATCGAACGAGATTTTATGTTCGTGTTCACTCATTAAGGAAATAATGTGTTCACGAACATTTACCGAACGAGATTTTATGTTCGTGTTCGCTCATTAAGGAAATGAATGTGTTCACGAACGGTTCATGGACACATATAAAATCGGCAAAGTCTAGAGATTGAGACCGATGTATTCATCAATGTGAATAATGAAAGCTTGTAAACGAACCGAACGAACACGAACAAGGGCACGTTCGTATTCGTTCATTTAACTTTAAACAAGCACGAACACTTAATCGAACAAATATTTATGTTCATGTAAAAAATAAACATTTGTGTTCTTTTGTGTTCGTTTGTTTAAAAACTAAACGAACATAACTGAAAAAGATAAACGAACATAAATGAACATATACGAACAAATGTAAATGAACACAAACAAACATAAATGAAAATACTTAAATGAACATAAATTAACAAATATAAAACCTTTAAATACATGAATCATCCATGTAATATTTAATTCCTTTTTATTAACACATAAATGAACATAAATATTCAGACATAAACAAACATAGACAAATGTTCATGAACACAAATGAACGAACGGAACATGTGTTCGTGTTCGTTTGTATAATTAAACGAAACCAAATTTTTTGTTCATGTTCGTTCATTTATTAAATAAACGAACATAGACTGACTTCTCGCCGAACGGTTTACGAACTGTTCACCGCATGATCGGTTCGTTTGAGAGCTAATGACAATGCCAACTATAAGGAGGAAGGGACACTCATGGGTATTACCCATGCGTTTGTCAATCCTGTACCGTCACATCATTTCTACCCTTAATTACCCACAAAACACAAAATTAGTGGCAACACCTAACCACAAGTATACTAGAACTTTATTAATTCATTTTAATTCTTCAATGGTCAACAATGAATCAATTTTGTGTGGCAAACATTTGTCATATAATGAAGCCATGCATCTTACTCGTATGGGATAGGGTGGTATTGCTATGTGGTTTGGAAGCCATCTACCCTACCCATATGAGTGCCCGTCCTCTTTAGTCGGTATGTCTCAAATGATCAAGTGATACGTGCTCGTTATACTATATATTAAAGGAAAACTTGCTGCTACAGTGATTTTGGTGAGGTCCAATCAGTGGCTGCCATGTGGCAGCCACTAAGTTTCTGTTTTTTTAATATTTCGAAATGTGTTTTAGTACTTAAAATTTGAAAGCAACAAAAATAAAAACCATGGAAGTTGGTGTGGTGGTAGCGTAGTCTGTAGCAACTGGTGGATCATGAGTTCGAACCTTTGCATATAACCTGTTTTTTTTAGGTTCAATTTTGGGGTTTTTTTTTTAAAAAAAAATAGAAATAGATTTTTGTATATATAGATTTCTTACTAAATCAAGTAATGAAAAAGGTGGTGGTAAAGTTATTATAGCGTACTATGTTTTATGTGCGTTTGAATTGTGTGACCGTCACAATTGTTGCAAGGTGGGAGATAGACGATAACCGTTGCTGTTAAACGTACACCAAATTGCCTGGCTAAACGTAGCACCATAAATGGAAGGAGCTTTTGTAACAATTAATAAATCGCACCAACTGCCTAGCTAAGAGCATTCCCATCCTACTCCATATCCTTAAACTAAAAATTACACTAAAACTCACTATATTTTCTCTCTTCATTTCAATTAAATAATACTTTTTTATACCTTTTCACTAACTTTTCTCTTTCTCTAACTCACAACCACTTTCAAAAAATATTAAAAAATTATAGGGGGGTGAACAGTAACTTTTCAAATGTACAAAAAAATCACTGTTTTTTCTAAAATATAAAAACTCTTCACTCACAACACCCAAAATCACTCTCTAAATTATAAAAACACCCCTCACGTAAAATAGAGGGTTGGATGAGAATGCTCTAAACAGAGAAACAACTACAACGAAGGTACACCGACGCAACCGTCCACCTAGCTAAACAGAGAAACAACTACAACGAAGGTGCACCGACGCAACGTGCCAGGATAACACCTAGTTCCCTTTACTATAAAATTTATTTTCTCACATGATTGTCAACTGTTTCTATCTTATCTTTAAATGCACTTAGAGGCCTACGGAAAGAGCATTCTTGGCACATTTCTTATTCTTATCCATAAAAGAGCATATTTTTTATTTATATCCGTAGAAATATATTAATAAACACTACATTTTTTTATTAAATAATAATTTTTATACATTTATCACTATCTTTTATTTTTTCTATATTTACAATTGCTTTAAGAAAATATTAAAAAGTTATACGGTGTGAATAGAGTAACCCGAAGTTTAACTTTCTCACATAACATTTTCAGTATCCTCTATTTATAACTACTCGTAAACCATACAATATAATTTATAAAAGTCACTCACATAACTACTTGGCACTGGCTGAGAATTCTCTAATTATACTAAAAATCACTATATTTTCTCTCTTTTATTCACAACAATTTTAGAAAATATTTAAAAATTATAGGAGGTGAATAATGTAAACCAAAATTTAAATTTCTCACGTAACAATTTTTTCTTTCATCTACTTATAACAATACTATATAATTTCCAAATCCACCCACATATTTATAGATAACGGACAAGGAATGCTCTAAATAACTTTTTATCCCGCATACACAAGATATATTGTCTAAAAGTATTCTTTCTTCTAAAATACGAAAACTGATATATAAACTCAACCATGAAAACTTATACATAGAATCAACTAGTTTGTTAACAAAAACACTTTTTAGATTTTAAACTTATTTTATTTATAAGAAACATTAGGTACAAATGCATGCGTAAGACTTAAGAGCTATGCATGGCATACGCTTAGGTGGTGTTGCCATCATGGTGAGGAGAGAGAGACGAAGAACCGGGGTTAGACGCCCTTGGATAGGGGAAAGGGTGAGTATGTGACTGGGTTAGACGCCCTTGGATAGGGGAAAGGGTGAGTATGTGACTGGGTTAGACGCCCTTGGATAGGGGAAAGGGTGAGTATGTGTGTGTGAGAGGAGTAGGGGTGTGCAACATTGGAAACCCGACCCGCGTAAAGACCGACCCGACCCGATACCCGACATATACAAATTCTTCAGACCGATTACTGGACCTTATGTAGTGTGTCGGGTTTCGGTCTTTCATCTATTCGGTTTGTCGGTCCTATGCAATTGACCGAAACCAATGTTTATTACCAATTCAACCTCATCTTTTGATCTTGTGGTGTGAGTTCAAGGCAATAATTTCATCAAATCGAAGTGGGTATGCAATTCTGTTTCTACAATTTAAGTATTCAGCATCAAATCTTCAGCTTATCTAGTACCCTTTTTGTTGTTCTTCAATCTTCACCACTATTCTAGGTACTATGAGTTCATAAAAATATTATTGCTTTTACTAAAACTGATTAAAGTGATCATCATAGATTCATAGATGTATGAATTCATGATTTAGGTATGATTGCTGTTTAAACTTGTGATTAGGAGATCAATTCAATGGACTTTATATTACTGCAATATTCTCTGTTAGCGCACACCAACTGTTTGATGAAATGTCTGACTCAAGCTATGTTCATAATCACCTGCTTGCTTGATCGTATGATGCAGTTTTCATGATAATATTGTTGTTGTACTTAACAATTTAAACTTTGAATTAGTAACAGAACTGCTGCTGGTCCATAAATTTCCAGGTTCATGCCTATATTTTTTCTAATTCGGGTTTCGGTCCTTAGTCGGGTTTTATCGGGTATTAACCCGAACCCGACCCGAGACCGATTAACAACAATTATCAGGAAAGAAAAATAACTGAGAAAAGTCGGGTAGGTCCGAAATCGGGTTTTCTAGGGTCGGGTTATTTGGTCCGGACCTAAATATGCACACCCCTAGAGAGGAGGAAGACGAAGGTAAAAGTCTATATTATATTTTGTCAAATTAAAAAAGATGTAATGAACAAAACTTGAAAGTGTATATAAAATCAAAATATATCATTAGTCTCGACATGTTTCATTTTATGACTTAATATAGCATACTTATAACTTTATAAAAAATCTATATCTATATATACTATTAAAGAAATCCATTTTGACTCATTTTTATTGGTTGATTTTACTATATTCTAAAAATAATAAGCACTCATAAAATTTGTTACTAATAAAATAATTCAAAAGTAAAATCATAATAATCATTTAATCTATATAAAAAATACTATTAAAGACATTCTTTTTGGCTAGTTCCTATCATTTTTGAAAGCGGGGGGAAGGGATCTTTTTTCTGCAACGGAAAAAAAAACGGAGCAGATTTGACTCGGCACAACCTAACGATACATCCAATACCAATGATCTGTGCTTAGAATGCGTTGCTAGATCTCTACTCTAGAAAGCTATACAGGCAACAACGAGCGCGGGTTGACCCGGGGCTTACATTACTTCTTTCACGACGAGAGAACCGCGTTCGCATCAGTCGAAGTGGTGGAGGGCCCCCTGAGTCAAAGGGAGAGCTTCTGCGCCTCTCCCCTAATATTCCTAAAGGAAAATGGATCAAACGGGCTCCTCTTCCTTTTGTTATTTTGAAGTTGAACACAGATGGTTCTTCAAGGAATGGCATGGCAGCAGGTGGTGGCATTATCAAAAATAATAAGCCCTCATAGAATTTGTTATTAATAAAATAATTCAAAATTAAAATTATAATAATCATTTAATCTATATAAAAATAATTAAAGACATTCTTTTTGGCCCATTCCTATTAGATGATTTTACTATATTCCAAAAATAATAAGCCCTTATAGAATTTGTTACTAATAATAATAAAATAATTCAAAATTAAAATCATTTTGGATGCGTTTTCTCCTATATAACTAGTTATGGACCCGTATACGTTTCATAACCCTAATTTTCATTTCTTTCACTCCAACTCACTGTTTGCGAATCACCATTTTTTTGACAGATGGTGTTATGTTCACTAAAATGAATTATTAATTTGATGATTATTAAAATGCATTTTATATGTGTGTTAAGGGCAAACAGAACATTTATTTAAAATAATTTGACACAAATGCAAAATTTACAAATTGTTCAAATATATAAGCATATATATATATATATATATGGGATATTTCAAATGAGAACCATTTTGAGTTTTAAGAACTCGAAAGAACTCAATGAAATAATTTTTTTTTGAATATTTTTTACACATGCGTAAAATAATATGTAGGTTACATATACGTAAAAAAAATTACAGATTTTTTTACGCACCGAGTCGACTTTTTACACAAGTGTAACGGATGTAAAAAAATGGTGTAATCACTTACATCTTTATTCTCTCTCCTATTTTGACTTTTTAGTCAGATTTAATCTCAACTATATAATCCAATCCATTTAATTAAATGTGTGGTCAAGAATTGAGTTCTTACGTTCTTAAAACTCAACATGGTTCTCAAAATATCCCACCCTTATACATACACACACACAATTGACACATTCGGATAAAAAAAGCTTCTGTTTAAGTCTTAGAGTAGAAAGTTTCTTGTTGTAGTTTGATTTTGCAATGATCATCAACAAAAGTCTAGGTCAGTCGCTAGCAAGGGTTTTGCATACTTAAAAGACCTGTTTTACACATGGTCAACTTTATGTAGATTTATCAAGAGTAAAGAGTAGAGACGAACAAAAAATAAATACTTATTTTAGATAAGTAAGAGAAAGTTGCAAACAAAGCAAAAATTATTGTTTATAAGTAAAAATTTGTATCTTTTGAAGTTTATCTATTAAAGTTTAAAATTTTGTTTGTAAACATTCTATAGCGTAATGTCATTTTTTGTAAGTCCATGTCTTTCAATATTATGTTTTCGTTTGAATATTACTTAGAGCATTCTCATCCAACCCCTCATTTAATGTGAGGGGTGTTTTTTATAATTTAGAGAGTGATTCAGTGTGTTGTGAGTGAAGAGCTTTTATATTTTAGAAAATGTAGTAATTTTTCTATATATTTGAAAAGCTACTATTCACCCACTATAATTTTTTTATTATTTTGAAAGTGGTTGTGAGTGAAGAAAATATAAAAGGTAATGATAAAAGGTATAAAAAGTATTATTTAATTGAAATAAAGAGAGAAAATGTAGTGAGTTTTAGTACAATTTTTGGTTTAGGAATACAGGATGGGATGAGAATGCTCTTACAATTATAAATTATATTGTTGTCTCAAAATAAATATTAAAAAAATGTTATCGTTTGAAATTATATATACGTTACTTGGACGGTTTTTTATATTTTTGCTTGTGTAATACACGGGTCAATAAGCTAGTGTATATAATATACTTATATGAAATGCAACCATCTTACATATATACTAACACCATGCTTTATATAATAAATAAACGATTTGAATAAAGTCATTCCATTTAGGGATTTAGAAATACTTTTTCTAGTATTCACGAATCAACTCGTATTGAACACAACTAATTCAATATGCTAACGTAGCACATCTCCACAACTTAAATTCGTTTAGAGCCTACAAAACACTCATGACCCAGTTCACATGCATACACATTAGTACATTACACATATTCTAGTTGACTAAATTTTAATGCTCCTGTTATCACAGGTTTAATGCATTAAATACATGGATGTACTCATCTACATTGTGTCGGTTGGTTGTCCGACGGTTTAGGGTTATGTAATATTTTTTAACTAGGATAGAGCCCGTGTGATACACAGATTGTTAAAAAGTAAAATAAAAATGTTAAATTTAATTATATACATATTAACATATCTTATGAATTTATAAGATATAAATAATTTATTAAAATACATAGATTAGCAAGAATAATTTGTATTTGCATTTTAAAAATAATAAAATGAAAGGTTGTGAATTTATACCAGTTAAGAAAAAGAGAAACTTAACATCAATTAATTTTAGTTGAATTGGTAAGCCATAAATATTTTAAAAGTAAGGTATTGAGTTCAATTCTCACCAACAACATATTTTTCATTTTATCATTCATGAAGGAAAAATTGTAAAAATGGAAACTTGTACACTTACAGCCTATGTTAAGGGTCTAATTGAATTACAAGTGGAAAAATTGTGTTGCTTTAATATACAAGTAGATCCGACAACACATGCATATATTCATATTAAAAACATCAACTCTAACCTATACACATTTACAATTGTGTAACTTGAAAATGACGCCCCATATCTAAACATATAAAACATGTTGACATGTAACAGTCAAGAATTCAAGTTCTAAATGTCTTAATCGGGTTTGAGTTATAAAAAATGTGTTGATTCATAAATTGCCAGTGGGCTGCCCTACTTGATTAAACAGATAAGATGTTAACATCTCAACATTAACAATGACCTGTTTTTTTAAATAGATATGTGAATTAAGAATTTAATTATTTTCATTTCATGTTCTTCTCGTGTCGAAAATTGCCACCCTAATTAGATGCGTTTTTTGATTCAAACAATTTTGACCTTGAATTGGAAACAAATTATGTTAAAATTGGCTGAGTTCAGAATATTACGTTAAGTCATTAAAAATAAAATGTGTTTAAAATTAAACCTACTGATAAAGATTAAAAATAATACATGCCAATATATGATAAAGTTTATGTTCAAATTTGTTTTACACTACTTGAGAGTTGTCTTGGTGATATATAACAAGAGCATTCCAAACTTTATTAGTGGTTTTACACATAAAAACTCTTTCATATTTATTTTTAGGCAAAGTATTGTAAAAAATATATTTAGCTTTAAAATTCTTTGAAATCATCATCTCCTGTTCACGGCTGAAGTGAGATTAGCTGCGGTGCTAGAAGTATTAATGATAGTTTAATCAAATTTGAGAACTAAATCAAATTCAAAACTAAAATTTTTATAGAAATACATAACATACCAATCATCTCCGATTATCTTCTTATTTACTATAAAAACATTACTCACACTCATTATATTCTACTCTATCAAGCATTTGCATCAATTTAAATTTGAAAAACTTAGATTTTTATAAAATCAGAAGTTTTAAAAAAAATCTAAAATTGATAGTGTTGTATATAAAAAAAAGAAAATCTCAAAGAATAATAACAAAGTTTAAAAAAATGTATTAAATTGGATCACTCATGCAAATTTTCTTCAAATCGGGTCATTAAATATTCAAATCGAGCTTCACCGGATTTTTTATGCATCAAGAAAGCAAGGTCGGGATTTGCAATATATGCAATTATATTTTAAAAAAATTAAAAAACATTTATTATATTAGAATTTAAAAATAAAAAATAATATCCACATCACTACTCCACATCAACATAAAAAAAACAATAAAAGATTTTTTATGTGAAATAAAAAAGAAAAATGATAAAAAAACATGTTAAAATCTATAATTTAAATAAAATATAAAATTACATGACTTAATTGTAATACTTTTTAAACTTGTGTGTTTAAAGAATTCGAATTCGAATTAATTTAAAAAAACTTGTATGATGTTATTAAATCAGAGGTGAAATATACATCAACTATGATAAAAGTTCACAATTTATATCCTCACACATAACTATCAACTATATATTTTTCTCTTCTACGTATTTAAAGGTACAAATACATTTTTTTATTACCTCTATAAAGGGTAGACCGCGTACCGACAGGTTCATAAGAATTAAATCTAACTTGATTTGCCTTATACACTGATTATACTTGAGTATTATTATTTAAATAATAATTATTATTAGTGGCTGTATGCATTATTAAATACTGGATATTAATTATTAGTGGTTTTAAAAATCAAATTTATCTTTTAAAGAAAATTAGTATTGCTTAGAATGAATGCATCAATTCTTGTATAATACGAATGAAAACTTTACATATGCATTTTTGAACTCCTAACTTACCTTTTTGAAGAATCAATATTTCCTAATGCATACACATTGACAAGACAAAACAAACAATAATTGTCTAAAAAGTGAAGCATATAAACATATAGAAGACACAACTGTGATACACATCAGATTATATATGTCAACATTATTATATTTGTCCCTAGCCAAGACAAATAAGAACCAAATGATGATAAAATATATATTCCAGATTTTTCTATGAAAATATAGTCATGCAAAAACAAAATGGAAGACAACGGCAACTTTAATACGTCACCAAATTTGTTTTTAAATACATTTGATCTAAAATTATTTTTTGTTTCTAGTTAATCGTCTTTTAAATAAATTCGTCTTTTTAAACGTTTGTGTCAAGCATGGATCTGGAGTTTAACTTAGTCTTTACGACTTTATACTCTACATCTTATAATTAACACTTGAAATCTCTTTGATAATTCCAAATTACAATAACATAAATGATAATAACAAAATCATCAACATTCATAGGTAAGATTTCATTTTACTTATTTGTATTGTTTATAGCAAGTTGGTGAGTTTGGTGAAAAGTTAAACCAAATAAAATAAAATAAAAAAACAAAATCCATGTTCCATATGCTATGATCACACTATGCATTAAGTTTCATTTTTTAAAAAGAAATAATTTATTAAACTAATTAAATGCCACAAAACATGCACCAAAATCATTACCAACCTTTAAAATGAAACAAAGAAATCATCCCCTTAATTACCCTCTTTTTATTGCACTTCAACAGTATCCCTTTGACCCGACCATTGTTTAATTCTCTTGTCAGCCAAGGAGGCCTACAAAGATAATAAACGCATTCAAGTAACTTCACTAGCAATGCAAAATAATGATGTGATATAAATTACCTCTTTGTCCCAATTGGTTCGGTAACAAATGAAGAACAAAATGAGAGTTTGTACGACAGTTCCTGTCATCATGCCGATCCATATACCCTATAATAACCGATCACACTTTGTTTAAATACCTCTTTGAAACGATGCGTCAAATTCATTGGTGTATGAAAATGCCAATTGAATAATTTAAAGATGTAACTAACCATTATGCCCAAATTAGCTAGGAATCCGAGAGTTAGTCCCAAAGGTATGCCGAAGATATAATAGCATGCAACATTTATATAAGCTATAATAGATTGCCATCCTGCCCCAATTGCAACACCTACATTTCATATAAAATATACAACTATAATTCCATAACTAAATAAAGAATTTAAAAATATGTCACGCAAATAGTATGTGGCTTTAACAAGGAACAATGGATGCTTTCGGCCTTAAATCTTATGTAGTGTAACATTTAGTCGTTAAAAAATAATAATATTAAATTGTAAGGTGTTATTTTTTTAATTAAGAATACTATATAGTTGAAGCTTTTAGCAACTTATTAATAAAATGTTATTTGGGACATTATTAGAAAGTATGTAAAGACAGATTAAATGTTAGAATAAGTACTCCATAAAACCTATATTATGATTATTATCTTTTCAAAGTTTTCTTTTTAATGCTTTCAAAATCTCATTTTATTTAAAAATAGAAAACGAATGAATAGGCATGTGTACCAGTGAGTGCGGGTTGAATGTTGTTAATGACAAGACAAGCCGCTAGCAGAGGAGTGAGAGCGTAAACCGCTTGTTGAACTTCTGAACTGTCAGCGAAGATGGCCGGATACTTATGTCGGAAAATAATAAGGAGAATGGCAAGCATGGTACCGAATATAAAAGAGGAAATAACAACCACCCCGATTGCGAATTTTGCTGCTCTGGGATGAGAGGCCCCTAATTCATTTGACACCCTTACACTGCAACCAAAATTAACTTTTGGATTTATTTGTTTTCTTTTAAATATTTGGAGAATGTTGAGTTTATAAAAGTTTCTTTAGAAAGTAGAAACTAACCTGATTGCTACGTTAAATCCAATTGCTATCATAACTGCCCAACCAACAATGTTTGTGCTGCAATAGTATTGGAACAAAAATTATTTATTTGAGTTAAAACAAAATAATAAAATAAAATGAAAAGCAGAAATTAAACTTAATTACGCATCTATGTTATTCCATCCATGGCTGGGTGGTAAAGGCTTTTGTATTTAAGAGTGAAGACTAGGTTTCGAACCGTAGCATAGGAGTAGATTATTACTTGAACTAGTTTAGTACTGGAAGTAAGGATAAATTAGCGTATAGTAAAAAAAACACATACTATAAGTAGTCAACACTAATTATTTCATCGTACGTGGTTTGGTCACATTCTTAGCACGTAATGATTAACTAGGGCCTTTACAATATTTTAACAAGAATATATTTGGTATTTCTAGGGGTGAGTAGAAAACCGAATTAACTGAATCGGAATCGAATTAACCGAAAAAACCGCACCGAAAAAACCGAACCGAAGCATTAACCGACGGTTAATTTTTTGTTTTTTTTTGAAAACCGAAATTTCGGTTTCGATTCGGTTATCCAGTTTTAAAAGATCGAAAAAAACCAAACCGATTGATGATGATAAAGATTATCAAGATGATGAAGAATTGACTAAACTTTTACGATAAATAAATAAGATGATAAATGAAGATCGAGACTAAACTTTTAATACTTTTTAACTTATAAACTCTATTTAACAACTTTGTATTCGTATAATTTCACGTAACACGTGTCTATATTTGTTTTTAAAATTCAATATATATGTGGACTGTGGTACCCTAACACGTTCTTATGCAAGCTTAAAATATGTATTTTCATTTTTTATTTTTATTTTTTTTACAATGTCAACACATAATTAAAAAAAACCGAAAATAACCGAACCGAAACCGAAATTAACCGAAAAACCAAAAACTGAAAAACCGGAAAACCGAAAACCGAACGGTTTGAATATTCAAATAACCGATTACTTTGGTTTCGGTTTCGGTCTCGCCTAATAACTGAACCGAACCATGCTCAGCCCTAGGTATTTCTATATTGCAATTACTTCAAAAATAACTGTTATCCAATGAGCTATTAAACCATTTTTATTAAAAAAAAAAAGAAAAGAAAATAAGAGCGGTTTATTCCTAAAAATAACGAATCATAATGATTTAAAATTTTAATTAAAAATAGCAACTAAACTATAAAAATAAAATTATTGAGATGTGCATATAATTTTTTTGTTTTTTTATTGATGTTCTTGTTGAAAGATTAATCCCACATATGGTATTTTTTTTTCTTCCAATAAAAACAAAGTAGCAATTTATAAACAGGCTACAAAATTTGTCGTAACATAACTACATTGGTATATGGACTTAGGGCACCTCAAAATTTGCAGGATTGACATGTGATCACTGATCATGATCTCATGCTAAGCTGATAACCTCTACGTCTTGATTTACTAGTGAGGTTGACGGTTGACTATTCATTGATAAATTCACAGGCTTTAAAAACCTGAGTTTGAAAGAAGGATGTTTTTTTTGAACTATGAAAGAAGGATGTTTTGAATTTAAGTTTTACATATGACAAGAAATTAAAAGGAATTTTTCGTTTGAAAAAAAAAACCCATTTGTTGTCCATGTTTTAACAAAAAAAACAGAGACATATACGTTTACTTTTCTTTGCTTTTTCTTTTTTTATAATGTTTATACAACATGATTAAGAATAAATAGTGTAGCCAACTTTGACAGCTTAATCAAATTTAAATTTATTTTCTTTTTTTATAGAAAAACGTAGCATAACAGTCATCAGTCATCTCCCATTTTTCTTTAAAGGCATCTGTTGCCGAGCATCTTTCACAAATGATCATCATAACACTTGTCATGCCTTATTACTTAAGTTCAAATCCTTCTTACAGTAATGCTGTCTCTATTTCAAAACGCACACATGAGCCATGATTCGACTCGAGATCCATCAAAAGAAAACCCTAAAAAAACCTCCTGACCACTCTCGAAGCATAAACTCCATCAAAAGAAAACCCTAAAAAAACCTCCTGACCACTCTCGAAACATAAACTCACTCATTTGGTTACTTATAGGGGGAGAGGACACCATTTTATACCAAGATACCATTGAGCTTAATGCCTTCTTTTTCATTATCAAAAGTTGAAGACGGGGATAATAAAATAAAAAAAGGCGTTGTTGATGGAGTATAAGCTAAACGTTAATCACATTTTGTTTTATTTTTTTGTTTTTACTCCAAACTTCTACCTTTGAAAAGAATCAATATGTCCAAATGCGTACACGGGGCAAACAAACAAGACCTATCGTCTAAAAAGTGAAACATATATGAAAACAACTTTGATACCCATCATATCATATTCTATGGATATTTGGGCATCTTACACATTACAATTAATAAGAATAAGGAATCGGTCAACAAGTAATGCTGAAGGCCGTAGATATAGACGTGAAAAAACCAAACGGAAGAGAACGGCAACTTTAATACGTCACCTATTTGTTTTTTTTTAAATTGATCTAACTATTTTTTTTAATTTTTTGTTTCTAGTTAATTGTCTTTAAAGTAAGTCCAATCTATTAAATAACAAAACATGTATTTTCAGTGAGAGGAGAAAACATATATTGTTTCATCCAAATTCTTAATCAAAATAATTTAATAATGCCGTGAAATTAGAATTAGTTTAATAATTAATAATAGAACTTCAAATTATATTTTTTCTATCAACGTACATGTTTTAGCAGAAATAGGTACTGACCATATGGAGAGTGCATCGACGGCGACTTCAGCATTCGGTAGATATCCAGCAAAGAGTACCAACGCCATAAAGTACCACGTTTCCAAGCTATTACAAAGAGAAAATTTTATATATATGCAAGTTGTTAAATATCCATTTAAATTTAAAATATAACATCATACAAATACATAAAATTTCTAGTTGTAAAAAAAAAATAAAATACATAGTTGTTAATTTTTTTCTATCGAAAAAATGTTTCAATCACAAAGTTACCGATAAGTTCTGTAGTTTAACAAGTAGACGCCACATCTACGGGGGAGGCATATATATACTTCTAAAGAAAACTAAGCATTGTAAAAAAAAAATTGTAAACTGGGTTGGGAGGGGCTCAAGAAAAACGTACCGATAAAAGTATATATCAACTTTGTGTATACATTTTTAGATAGTGAATTGTATAAAAGGTTATTCCACACATGGTTAAAAGTTAAAAGGTGTAACACTGGACTTACCAAAGCATGATAGCTGACGCAAATGACAGCTTGACAAAACTCCAAAGATTAGTAAATGCACCCCAACTAAACCCTGACCATGCTCTACCACACGCCCCACTAAATATATAGATCAACTGAGCCACCACAATGAACCACCAAGACAGGTTCAACATCACGGCTCCAGCCCCCAACCCCCACCCCAACTTCAACATAAACAACCAACTAAAACCCGTGTGTAACACCAGCGCGGTCCCCGCGATATACGCCATGACCATTATCTTACTTTGCGCTTGCAAAAACTTCGCAATAGGAAAGTTTAACGCGTATGCAAACAATTGTGGGATCATCCATAGCGCCACTTTCCCTGCCGCGTGTGCAATCTCTTCGGTTTGCCCGATCATCAACAGCATCGGGGTCGCAAAGATGTATAGGTTCACCATCAAAAGAGCCGTGGCTAGTAGGATCACCCATGATCGTTGCATATATACGCCTAACATATCGATTTGTCCCGCGCCATATGCTTGCCCACATAATGTCTCCAACGCACTTCCCATCCCGAGCTGCAGATTGTTCGTAACATAAATTAATTATAAAACAAAGTCGGGTGAATTTAGAGGTGCTCATTATTCGATTTGAAAATGATTAAACCGAAATCTGAAACAAAACAAATCAAATTACAATTCTTTTGATTTAAACAAAATAAGTCACATAATACATAATACATATTAACTAAATATATTGACTACTCAGATTTCATCGTTCAGCGTATCCAATTAATATTTTAGAATTTAGACCATCATATTATTTCACGTGATCCAATCAGCAATAATTGTAAAATTTTTAAGCAAAAAGTAGGAAATATTTAAGTTATTTCATCGAGAAAAACACCGAATAAATTAAATAATCCAAATTAAATAAATGGAATAAAAATCATGCTTATCTAAATTCTATCATTTAGATCACACAGGTTACAGTTTTAGTCAAATTAATATTCCTACTTAAACAAAAAACAGTGGTTTAAGACTTTAAGGTGAATTGGAGGGTCAATGTTCAAGCCCCTCAAAAATAATTGTATATAAATAATTTACCTGTTCAAAAATAATTATAACAACAAATAACAGTAAAAAAAGAACATAAAAGAGAATTATTCATTTCATTCCGCATACCCAAAAAACCAAACCAAGAGTTTTCGGTTTAGTTCGGTTTTGGCTTTCACGTAAGAAAAACCTCTAAACCAAAAACCGATCCAATAAACACCTACATCATAACAACTTTTATATAAAATTATCAAACACGTACGAACCATGATCCCTAACGAGAATCCAGCAATGACCGAATTCTCGACCGAGAAAGCCGCAAGATCGAGAGTCCCAACATGACCCGCAAACGTTTGTGTAACGGCCCCGAGAGAGTACCGACACACGGACGTGAAGATGGCGGGTCCCGCAAGGTACCAAAGCTTCTTTGACTCTATACCGAACCGGACAAACAGTTCCTTTGCTCCGGTAATCGGCGGTATATCTTCGGTACCAGAGTGGAAGGTGACATCTGTGACGACATGTTTATTGGAGAGAAGCGGTGCATGCGGGTCACTTTCCATTGAACTCTACAGGAGGTTTTTTATTTAGAGAATGATTTGGTTGCCCTCAAAGGAATAAGAACTGATAATATATAACAAATAGCTAGCCAGCCACCTACCCTCTAGTGATTCGCGGGCTGGCTTGTAATAATATCTATATTTTTGTACACACATTTTTAGAAAAATATTCATTATATTATTACGTGATCGGCTAATATTATAAACCAGTTAAAGACAAGAGTTAAATTTAGATTGGTTAGATTTAAAATGATGTGGTTAAGAGGAGCAGAGAGAATTCTCATGTGCGGATTGGTTTTATGAAACAAGATCAAATACATTTTATTTTTAACATGAAAACGGTGAGAACCAATTTACTGTTATCATTAGGTTTATTTTTAAAGGTATTTGCTGTTATATTTTGTTCGTATTTGCTAATTTTCGATCATGAGACGTTATAAGTATTTGCTGATTTATATTTTGTTGTTATTATTAGATTTTGTCTTTTGCTGTTATAAGTATTTGTTAGTATATGTTGTTATTATTTTGTTCTTAATTTTGATTCTTTTGTTGTAATTTTTAGATTTTTTTCTTTGTTATTATAAATCATTGTTTATGTAGATTGATATTGTTTCTTATTTTCTCGTTTTTTTTATAAATTGGTATTATTTTCTACGTTCTCATGTTCAGATTAAAATGCACATGAACCTTCCCCTTGGTTTTATAATGATTATGATTTAATAATGAATAAAGTAAGATTGTAATAGTTATGTTTAGTGTTGGTTGCTTAAAAGTTCACAGTTCAAAAGAAAAAAACAAACCTTGTTTATGAAAAATATCAAATCATGGTCTAATCACATGATTCATAGTTTCTTGTGTGTAGATGTTAATTTATATGTTCCCAAACATCTCAAAAGGGTATACTATTTTCTAGTAAACTTATTAGAGATGGATACTCGTTGAACTATAACAGTTTATTGATTTACTTTCAAATATTGTTTGGGTTCAATATCTTCGGATAACCCATACATAGAAATTAATCAAATATTTATAATATAACGAATAGTGAAAGAAGATATTTGCACAAAGACAATTTGTGAGTTGTCACCATGATTTAATGTCAATGATGAGACATCACACACTATGTGATGAGTGTATTAACATAGATACAAGATATGTTGAGAGTATCAACATTGTGAAGATTCACATTTGCCAATTATAACATATGAAAGAAATATATGTTATTATATTGTAAATGACTTTAATAAACCGTGTGTGATTTATTATAGGAGACTTACAATATGGATTTGTAGTTGCGTTTACCACCATCAATGTTGTTTGAACTACGTGGAGGATTTATCCTTCATTTTGGGAGAGTATCCCAATACATGGTTTCAACGAAACAAACATCGAAAATGTATACATCACTTTAGGCACATGCAATTGTCTTGTTTGATAGTCAACATACTTGACTATATTTCAAACTTTAGTGATCTTATACGGGTAACATTCATTATGTTGAATGTGTTCACCAAATTAACTCGTTTTAAGACTCATGTTTGAAGTTCTTATGAGTAATGGTAAAGCTTTTGGAGAACAAAAGTATATTAATTTGACTAATGAAGTTAAGTATGTTTGCGTAACGTACTTTAACTTTTGAGACTTTCCTAATACCAAGGTGTTGGGATGATGAATAAAGTCTCATTAATTTGTCTAAACCAAGATATGAATGTTGGCAAGAGATAGTGCGGTATCTCTTGATGCTGTGAAGAATCAGAATGATGCATCTTCTGTTCACATCCTAAAGTATTATAGTCTAAAGCATGCTAGACTAGTACTTGTTAACTTATATGCTCTGTGGAGATTAAATTAACTTAGAAAGCATTCATAATATGGGTACACACAAGAAGGAATTCTTATATGGGCTAAACCATAAGTATAACTTCATTAAGTCAAAACGAGATAACTAGATCATGAGGTGAACTCATACGCTAGTAAATGTGGGAAGCTCACATGAAGGCATATTTGCCTAAACTGGATCAAAGTGCAAGCAATATGGGAGATGAGCCATTTAAGAAACAACCCATTATGGTATGTTGAAATGGTGTTTGAGAATGCTTTCTCAATCCTCGCGTGAAAGGGAGAACCTTTCATTACCCCTCTTAGTGATTGGATAAGTTTATCCAATAAGACTTAAATGTGGGGGTAACTTGCAATTTGATAAGAATGTGGAATGTTTGGCAATTAGCATGTTGGTAATCCAATTAAAGATTGCAAACATGTGACCAAGTGGAGTAGACAAGGTCATAACAAGTCTATCTAGAATATTAGACTTGGATGCCAATTGGTAACTTTCAGAATCTTGGTAGATGTCTGATATAGTTTACCAAAGGCATGATTGAAATGTGTTGAGCCTTGAAGAGCGTTTCATGTAATTCTAAAGACTAAATGATGTAACTAGATCCAGGTAGAGATCATGAGTTATAGTCTTAGGAATGACAAATGACAAGAATGACTTGTGAGTCAACAACACGTTAAAGCAACCTATCTCAATTACAAATTATCGTTGTTGACTTTACAAAGTCAAAGATAATGTATATGGATCCAACAACCTGAGGGTTGATGAGAGATCAAGTTGTGGAATGAGACGAAAGCCCATGGAAAAAGATATATGGAGGTAACCTAACCTAGTTGACTGGAGATCCCCATATCTAGGTTCAATAGGACAACTAATTTATATATCTAAGGGTGGTCACTATGGGGGCAAGCTGATATATATGTTTATATAGAAGCTAGTATATTTTATAATATATACCCCCTAAACTATAAGGGTGTTTAAATATGTCCTAGTCTATTCCTACGATAAGTAGTGACAATTTTTAGGATAAGCATAATAAAGGTTAATGATTTGTGGAAATTAACAAACCTATTGCTTTTAATGATTCGAGCGAGAATCACCTATGTGAGAGAGAACTAGGGTCGGTTCGAATGGATTTTGGGGCAAAAATCCTAGAGCTCTCGCAGAACCAGGCTAGTATTCCAGGACCATAATAGGACACGACAGTGAGGGGTTGGCCAGACCAGGGAGAGTGTTGTGTGAAGTGTATTGTCGTCTACATAAACGGGGGTATGTTCAAAGACATCATGTCTACACACCGCTAGGAGACTAAGTATGCTTCACAAAGGAAAGGTTCAAAGGGTAACACCTACCTATCCTACAATGCTCAACCGTTGAATTGAATCTAAGAAACTTGCATGTATGGATTGATCTCAATGTGAAAATGAATAAGTTTTGTTTTCACATGTGGGGGATTGTTGGAAAATGTGTGGAAATGAATGAGTTTTATTTTCACATGTGGGGGATTGTTGGAAAATTTTGTGTAAATAAAATATATTTTAATTGTGAATTCTTTTATTTGATTATATGATTAGTTGAAACACCTTTGATTTAGTCAAGGCCATTCAAAATGTCATTAAGTTTTGGTCAAAACTTAAATGCATTGGTTAATGTTGATTGGAGTGTTTCAATTTTTTTCATTAATGATGGTTGAATGGTTTCAACTTTCTACTAGTATAAATACCAAGGGAGCTCCTTGGTTGTAGTCATACAAAAAACATAAAATAACACATTCTCTCTTGTGTTTTCTCCAACTTTCTTCCTAAAAAATTCCAACATTCTTGATCATCTTCATCATTTTCTTTAAGGTACTATTCGGGTGCTAGAGCCCTCCCTAACAGTACATATTGCTTAGGCCGTTGTACCCTGGGAAACAAAACTGGGAGAGACCCGTAATTTGTTTTAAGGGCCCCGTGTAAAACACGATCCTCGGCCACAAAGACCATGACACCATTCTTCTTCTACATTTTTCTTGCATTATTTTATTTCAATTGTATTGTAATTTTGATTTTTTCTGGTGTAATTCGTATTTTAATTTACTTGCTTTCCTAGATAGGTTTGGTTCCTTGTATTGTAATAATTTATTAAAAGTGTTTTATTTTTATACGCAAACGGATTCCCACAATTTTAATTTTTCACACCAATTTTATACATTTCTCTCTATCAATATATGCTATTTCTTTTCACCAAATTATTTCATGGATTAATTTATTTTAAATTTTATCCACTAATCCGTGGTCATCATCGTAAAGTTCCAATGGCTCATAGTCTAATGATACGAATCTAGAGATACCGTACACTTCTTTATGTAATTGCATAAGAAGCGTTAAATTGAAAAGTTCAAAATACCCCAAGGTAAAGAGTTCTTGTATACAGAGATTGGGAAGTTTCATATGAACGTCTAATGCGAGATTATTTTCTTGAATTCCAAAATTTAATGTTGAAGTTCTCATGAGATAATTATTCTTATGAATAGCTCCGAAGACAAACTATGAATGTATTAAAACGGTATATGATGCTGGACGAAAATAAGGTTTTTCGTCAATATAAAAGTGCACATCTACATTACCATTGCTAGCATTTGAGGCTAATCTTGACGCTTATTATGAAGTCTTTTGAATGTTCGAAAGAATGTCACATGAAAGTCTGCTAACACTTTTATGATGGCACTATTCATTTTGTATGAAAAAAAATATTTACGTAGACCAGCTTGCAGAGGAATACAACTTTTGTACACCTATGAAAGCATATATGGATTACCTAAATGCTAGGACGCGTTGATTGTACACGCTGGGCTAAAGGAATTCTCCAACATGGTGGCAAGCGAATACATGAAAGGTAATCACGAGCACCCAATGATTATACTTGAAGAGGTAGCCTCCTAAGATTTATGGTTTTGGCATGCCTTCTTTTGTGTCATCGGTTCCACAAACAATATCAACGTCCTCAGCCGATCGTCATTATTCAATGACACAATACATGGATTTTCACCAAAATGCCCATTTGAGGCAAATAGAATGCAATACAAGTATGGTTTTTATCTTGTCGATAAGATATGCCCTGATTGGGTTGTGTCCGTAGAAATATTACCTTACCCGAGTGCTGGTAAACGAAAAAGGTTTGTGAATGCACAAGAAACAATGAGAAAAGATGTAGAACGAGGTTTTGGTGTCTTGAAAGCGAAGTGGGGAATAATTCGACTACCTGCGTGGGCAAATACATTCTAGAAAAAATCATAAAAATATGTAGCTTGCATTATACTAGACAATATGATATTAAAGGATGAAGATGCAACAATATATCATGAACAAATAATTGGCCCTCCAAACAATAATGAGGTTACTGATAGTATTCTTGTGGAATTGAGGGATCGTGATGCACATCTAGACTTATAGTCGAATCTTTTAGCGCATATTGCTAATGCACATCCAGACTTATAGTCGAATCTTAGGTTCGGGAAATTTATCATTTAAAATAATTATGTTTATCAAGAAATTTTATTAATATTTATATTTATTATTTTTATATATAATATATATATATATATATCTTTGGAAGATGTACATTTTTCACCCAAAAACTAAACTTTAATTCCTTATTGTCTCCATCTCAATTCCCCAAGGACTAAAAGGCAAACTTTTATAACCCATTACCCCTGGAACCGTTAGCCCATGAACTATACCTGTTTAACTGTTAACCACGACCCATTTAGTTACTTGAAACACAATTCTCGTCGTAAACATGGAATTGAATCATGTTTATGATTTCCCGTATCAATATCGGCCTAAAAAACAACATTAATTAGGAAATAAGATCTAAACAGATTCGTAACGAATATAGCTTTAAACAGACTTAACCTAGAATCTGTTATATAGCCTAGGGTAAATCATAATGCAATTCATCACGTCTGCACCTCTCTAATCCTAGCGCAAACCAAACCGCTATGAGTAATTAAGTTATAGAAGTCTGGAGGTACTCCGTTCATCATCGTCTTCGCCGACTCTGTTTACTCGTGATTGACCCGTGTATAATCAGCGATTAAGATAATTAAATATATGTTTGAATTCGCCTCTGAATGCTTTACAAAAACCCTAAGACAATTTAAACAAACGTTAAATGGATTGACTGATTATAGATTAGGGTTCATAATCGATTTGGGTCTTATCAGTTTCTGTATATATCAAGTTGTTTTCATTCTATAACCAGCTGACACTCTAGCCCGGTTGGCTAGGGTGTGTGTGCTAAACCCTTGGTCCGGCTGAGGTCGCGGGTTTGAGTCCCGGCTGGCCATTTATTTTTGGTATTTTGTTTTGATGAAGGTTTAATTGGTTTTAATTATTTATAATATATTATAAATATATTATTTATAATTAATATTAAAAACTAAGTAAACAATATTTGATTTAACCGACGTCCTAGAGTTAAACGGTTCGTGTCAAATAATCTTGTTACAAACTTTCGTGTGTGTGTGTATATATATATATATATCTTGTTAGTAATGAACCAACAATTGTTATTTATTAGAAACCGACACTAATATTGATGCTTATCGTTGTTAAAACGTCTTTATAAGTTTGCTCATATTTACTATATAATATATATATATATATACATATATATATATATATATTATTTTTAAAACAAAACCATATTAAACGTATTAAAAGTATAATTATATATTTACCGTTGGTTTCGTTAAGGATTCTAAAATGTAAATTTTATGATCATTATATATTTAAACGTGTATTATTATAATAGATTTCAATTTATATCTATTCAAACTAATTATTATTTGTAAGTTCGATTATACATTAGACGATGATTTTTATAATTAAACGACAATAATAATCCGTAGAGGTAAATAATTCAATCCATAAATGTACAAATCATCATTGTAACTCAAACCACATCGAATTCCTAAATTTGTTATACGTATTACATCCTTTATAATTCATTCATAATATTATTTAATTAGGATTCTTGTCGGTAATTCTCGAAGAGCGTGATTTCCGCTTTCTTGTCATATATATTCCCGTTTGGCTTACTCAATCAGGTGAGTTTATCATTCCCCTCTTTTACTTAATTTTCTAAAAGTTTTGGGGACATATGTGTACGTATTCATATTTTCATACTATAGATATATTCAAACAAATGCATACGTGTTATTGTGAAGTGATTTAATCAAGCTTACGTGCTAATTGCTTACTTGTGTTACCATTTAATCAATCGTATGTTGGAATTACTATTCAATCAATCATATAGCGGGTGTTCCTGCTGGCGACCAATGTCCGATTCGCTTGGCAACGATCTACATACTTGTTTGTGTTTTGATTATACTTACTGCACTTATCACGTTATGCTTATTTATTGTATTGTGTCAAAACTAGTGATATTCTCACTCAACTTTATGTTGACAAAAACTCCATTTTATACGCATATGCAGGTTGATTGTATTGAAGATCGAAATTTGGACACGTAGACGAGACTTTAGGATATAATCAAGTTAACATTTATTTGAGTTTATATTTGTATGTTTAAATTGTTTATTGTATTTGGTTGTTGTGTGTATAAATGTAATAAAATAATTAATTAGATATTGTCACATTTAACTTTTATAGTATCTTCGAGCTGTGAACAATCGGCTCACGCGCCCGGCATTTCCGCTTTAGGTTGGGGTGTGACAGCTAACACGTATATGTCTTAGAAGACTTGTTATGCAATCTTGTCTTTCTAAAAGTTTTTGTTTTTATTTTTATTTTTTAAAAGTTTTTATTTTTATCTTTTTTAATGTTAGTTATGCAATCTTGTAATTTATTACTTTATTGATGAATTTGGATGCTATTTTATTTTTATAAATAATTTGAATTTAGTTTCTATTTATTTGAATTAATTAATTACAAATGGTTCTAGGGAGGGAGAGAGAAAGTGAGTGAGAGAGCGTTAATGGATGATTATGGATGTGAAGATGCCCTCCCCTACCCTTTATCTACAAAACACAATATGCAGTTTATCTTATCTTGTTCATGAGTTTTGTCGGTAAATGGTTCTCGACTTCTCGCTGTTAAGAAAAGATCATAATAGTATTAGATTTTTGTGAAAAACTATAAACAAGATCTATAGTTGATTATAAAATTTTGACTGCTTTGTTGAATTTCTATCTATAGTTCATTTTAAAGTTAACTTTAAGAACCATATATTCATTCGATTCTTGTGGTACTTATAATCAATCATGTTAAAAAGTGAGACATTAAATAGTTTCATATGCTTTGTACATTAGGATAGTCTCATTATCTTACATTTTCTCTTCCTCGTTTTAAATAAGTTTGACCACTACATAAGAAACTATCTTTTGTTTTCGATCCTAAATGACCACCATTAACTAAAATCTCTCAACAGAATCTCATGAAATCAATGTGCACGCACCTACGCACATTTTATGAGAGTGAGGATTACAATAACAGATGAGTACATTGATCACAAGAAATTGATGGTAATTTTTTTTCAATTTATAGTGAAGGTTTAGCAATATTGATCCTGTGGGATCTAAAAAATCGGAAAAATAAACAATAATGAATAGTTAGTAGCTAATGACTTTTCAGTTACGATTGAATCGTCCAGCTTATTACAAAGGAATGTTGTTTTTGGAACGTCATGAATAAGACTAGACGGGGAAGGTCTAGCAATATAAGACTAGGCCAGCAAAGATGTAGAAATAAGAGACAAAATTGATTAGTGAAATATTCAGTATTTAGGATTTAAGATAATGTAATCCTATGAAATTATAAAGAATATAAAGGGGAGGTTGATTCTACAAAAAGCATTATTCAAATATGTTGGAACAATTTTATACAAAGATATTTTTGTGTCAACTGACGTAATTATTACCATTAGTTAACGCTTATTTTCAAAAGTATATTCAGGTTATCAATTTATCATATGTGAGGATATCAGATTTAGCGAGGATAGAAAATTTAGCAAGGATAGATTTCTTAAGGGATGATAATTCCTTAGGTAACATTGAAATTATGACTATATAATTTTTGTGTAACTACCAAAAAACAAAAAAAAAAATGTAATGATTGTTTAAACAATGTTTTGAAATGAAAAAAAAGGTTTTTAAATCAATATTTATGAAATAGAATTATATTCAATTTACGAGTTGTCAATTTTTGAAATAAATAAACGTTTTCCATTATCTAATAAATAAATGAATTGCAGATGTTAGTTATATGTCCATGCTCAAGACTGGGTGTCACAACGTCAACATCGTCGTCGTCGTTATTAAAGAAGCAGTGGGCCCAAATATTTTTTTGATTTATTGATAGTAGGATCCCATAGTATTGTATCTTAGTATTATTAAAGTAATACAAGATTTCTAAATGATATTCTGCTAATATGTTCACATAGCTTTCTAATTCATTAATTTTTCATTTATATAATTTTCATATGCTAATTTGAATATTAATTCTAAATATTAACTCCTAAGTTAAAGAAAGTTTCAAAATAAATTGTTATAATACATTTATTGAGTAATAAAGATAATTAATTGTTTTTGTTGTTATTTTTTTTAAAATTTTGAGACTTTGTTATTTTTTTTTTGATTTTGGCAAATTATTTATGAACTTTGGACTGGATGTTTTGATTGAAATGAAGGTTTAAGTCATGAGGTTTGAATTATATTGTTGCTCTATTAAACGTGCGGTTTAAGAAAATTATAATTATATCTCATTGTTATATTCATATTTTTAGCATTTTTTATATTGTGTACTTAAATATTTTATAATTTTAATTAAAAATAGTTTTTATAACACAAAACTTATGTTACGACATCTACATGTTTACGCTTAATAGTTTACAACATATGAATTCAGTATATGATAAAGTTTTAACTAATATGTCTTTTTTGTTTTATGGTATAAGTTAGAAATATGTAGCATAACTTAGAATTATGTTTTAAATTGTTAATTTTCCCCATTTGTCTTTATATGTTGGGTTCTTTTAATTAAAATAACAATGTGATACCTTATAGCAATAATAATAATGCTAGATTATCTGACGTTTACAATTTATTACAATGTATATATCACACATGCGCGCGCGCGCACACACAAACATATATGAAGTTTTATATATTTTCCATCCGTATGTAACACGGGATCTAACCTAGTTTTATTATATAGTAAGGGTTTTTTTTAAGATATAAGTGCCTCTAAGTTAACGTTAAAAGAATGGATAGAGTTATCGATTTAAATAACGGTAACAACTGAAAAACTTGAAGTCCAAATACAAACAACAATTTTTTTTAACAAAAGTTGTAAAAGTGATTAGACCCTCAAGGTAGATATATTAAGGGTTCTGTTAGGGACATCCATTACACACCCTAATACGTCGCGTATAGGGCTATACGCGGCGTATTAGTGGATTTTTCTAGAAAAACCCATCAAATTTGTCTTATTATGTTTTTTGTCTGAAGATCAGAGGCAGCGTATAGCCCTATACGCGGGCCGCCTCTGATATATTTTTTTAATTTATTATTTATTATTATTATTATTATTATTGTTGTTGTTGTTGTTGTTATTATTATCCGACTCGCTGTTCAGATTCTGGTCAGTACCAGCTCGCTTAAACGTTTAATTTAACATAACCGGAGTTCTAAACATCCGTTTGGATCGATTCCAACGACATTAAGTTCGTTTTTTATTTTTGGGTTTTTTGTGGTCCAAAATGATTCTCATAGTTCTTAATTTTCAAAAAGTTCTCACATGATCCTAATCATATATATATATATATATATATATATATATATATATATATATATATAAAATATGAAATACGCATATGTTCCCAAAACGTCTAGAAAACTTAATAAAATAGGGGAATGACAAAACTCATCTTAGATGGAAGGCAGGTGATTAATAATTATAATAAACAAACTCGAACTTAATGCCGCTGGAAATGATCCAAAAGGATGTTTAGAACTCCGGTTATGTTAAATTAAAACGTTTAAGCTAGCTGATACTGACAGAATCTGAACAGCGAGTCGGATAATAATACAATAATAATAATAATAACAAAAACAATAAATAATAATAATAATAACAATAACAATAATAAAAAAATAATAAATTAAAAAAAATATCAGAGGCGACGTATAAGGCTATACGCCGTCTCTGATATTCAGACAAAAAAACATAATAAGACAAAATTGATGTTTTTTCCTAGAAAAACCAACCAATACGTTGCGTAAAGCTATATAGGCGGCGTATTTGTTGGTTTTTTTTAGCAAAAAAGGCGATGGCTGTAGAAAACCCCTATATTAATAGTTTACTCTTCAGTTTAAGATAAAACTGAAGTATGCCATTTCATTTATTACATCATTTACGTTGTAAGAAAATGGGACGTGTTAGATTTTAAAAAATAGTTAAAACAAATAAAGTTTAAACTAGTAAGAGTGCCCGTGCGTTGCGGCGGGGACACGGCTATGATTCGGTTAGTAGTGGCTCGTTCTATTACCGACATTTGCCATAGTAAAATTTGTATTCGGTATAGTAATATAGTTTACGATGCCAAAATTGAAATTTTATAAAACAATATTAGACCGGAAGAAAATGAGATAAGCAGCAATAGACGCATTTAATTATTTTTGTTTGACCGTACTTTTGGGTTTTAACAAGATTATCAAAGTCATAAAATCCCAATTTTATGAAAAACGCAACGGAAATTAGTTTTAAATCTTGTTAATTTGATATGTATAAAACCAATTTTACACATGCAAAACCCAAGCCCGGATCCAAATACGAAATACATACTATCAAACACATGCATGTCACTATAAGTACATGCATGTTAAAGCTACCTTTCAAATCCAAGGAAGAGGAAGGAGATGATGTTGAAGAAGGCAAGAACTTGAATATGAAGCTCCTCAAGCTAGCATACCCCAAGCTTTCCAACAAACACCACTTGTAGCTAGGATTTGGTAACACTTGTGTCTTCTCCTTGGTTCCTTTTTCCATAGCCGTCCAAAGAGAGGAAGAGAGGGAGAGTGAGTAGAGGATTTATCCTCTATTGTTCTTGTGTTCTTACTCTTGGCCCTCCAAGAGAGAAAATGGAGGATAGGATTTAAACTCTTTTTCTCTTGTGTATATGTAACTTGTGAAGTCTCTTCTAATGAAAGAGTGAAGGAATGATGGATATAAAACCCACCACCCAAGTCATCCAATTAAGAGCTTTGCATGTCTCCACTACCATTGAAATAATAATTAAATAACAAAAGAGAATGGGGGAGGGGGAGGGGGAGGGGGAGGGGGGGGGGAGGCTTCCTTCATTGTTGTTATTATTATTATTCTGTTTTAGATACATATTTATGTTATAAAACTTTATAACGTATAAATGTAACATAATATATAGGCAACATGTTAAACATATTGTTACTTAACCATTTTATATAACAATATGGAATGCTCTTACTTAAATCATAAATCATCCATATGATTTATTTATTTTACAAGTACATATTATTTAGAAACCCATTTCCAAATAACTCAAGTGTTAATATTCATTTGTTATGATCATATCATATATAAACAAATATTATCGGTGTTTGTCTAGCTTGTTATTGGGTATAACCCGACTTAGATCATGACATACTAGCCACATCAATTATAATATGTGTCTTGGGCATACCGATTCCAACACGTACTTCATGAAGGTATCAAATTTTGTATTTTAATCAAACATTTGTTTCAAAAACATGTTAAGAGTTTGTAATCCAATTTATAAATGTATTAATAATTAAAAGTCTTAACTATAATAATCAAGATCAATATAAAAATAAATTTGTAAGCCTACAAATTTATAACTACAATAACTAATAAGTACGTGTACTGGTGAAAGGTTAGATATTACCATGGCCCGCCCGCAAGTTTCAAACCTTGACGTTGACCAATTGTGTAAAACCAAAAGCCTTTGTGGGATCCTAAGAAATCCCCAGTTTCAGCTTCCAATATTATACCTTCTTTTTCTCCAATATGTCTTGCCACAAATTCACTAAATTTAATCTGCATAATAAAAACACTTCAATGAAGGTAGCAATAATATTAGGAACTAATATACTCTTTTATCATGAAAAAGTCACTAAACTAACTTTTTGTATATTAAATTCTCTAAACTTGTCTAAAATTAGGCCTGTAAACGAATTTAGTGAACCATTCGGCTGGAAGTTTATTTACTTAATAACAAACAACCGTAAACAACTTTTTGTTGCTCATTTAGTTAAACGAACGAACAGAAACACGTCTCGTTCATTCATGTTCAGGAACGTCTGTTTACGTTGTTCACATTTGTTCATTCATCTTTATTTTTTACATATTCATTTATAATTCAAAGTCCCATGGTTGGAATGTCATCCCAAATAGTAGGATGTCATCAACATACAATACTAAGAAGGTAATGATGCTCCCACTAGCTTTCTTATACACACAAGTTTCATCATCATTCTTGATGAACCCAAATTTCTTAACTTCTTCATCAAAACGGTGATTCCAACTTCTAGATGCTTGTTTCAATTCATAGATTGATTTATTTAACTTGCATACCTTGTTAGGATGTTGTGGATCGACAAAACCTTCGGGTTGAACCATATAGACATCTTCCTCAAGATGCCCATGTAGAAAGGCGGTTTTGACATCCATTTGCCATATCTCATAGTCATAATATGTGGCTATGGCAAACAATATCCTAATAGACTTTAGCATTGCTAAGGGAGAAAAAGTTTCATCATAGTCAACCCCTTGAGTTTGAGTGAAACCTTTTGCTACAAGTCTAGCTTTATAAGTATCCAAGTTTCCATGCATATCGGTTTTCTTCTTGAAAACCCATTTACTTCCAACCAGTTTGGAATTAAGAGGTGGTACAACCAAGTCCCATACTTGGTTTTCATGCATGGATTGCATCTCAACGTTCATGGCTTCTAGCCATTTTTCACAATCGGATTGTGACATTGCATCACGGTATGTGGTGGGTTCATCCGAATCTACCACATAGCATCCATCCATGAAGAAACCATATTTTTCGGGTGGATGACTAATTCTACCAGATTTGCGAACGTTTTGTGTGTCTTGATCAACCATTTGATATTTCTCAACAACCTCTTGTTGATTGCTAGTATCAACCAAACGTGCATCGATTTGTGGTTCTCGATCCTCCTCGAGTTCCACCGTTCTACTAGTACCTTCCATAAGGAACTTAGTTTCCAAGAACTCGGTCTTTCGAGCAACAAATACCTTTTGCTCGGTTGGGTTGTAGAAATAATATCCCATATAGTCTTTGGGATATACTACAAAGATACACTTAGTGGATCGACTTTCAAGTTTGTTTTGGGTGTTGTTCTTGACATAAGCCTCACAACCCCATACCTTTAAATATGATAACGATGGAGCCCTTCAATTCCATATTTCAAAAGGTGTCTTATCCACTTTCTTGGTTGGGGCCATATTTAGAATACGGGCCGCGGAGAGCAAAGTGAAACCCCAAAATGATAGAGGCAATGTGCTTCTAGCCATCATAGATCAAACCATATCCAATAGAGTTCGATTCCTCCTTTCGGACACACCATTATGTTGTGGTGTTCCGGGTGGAGTAAGTTGTGAGATGATCCCACAACTTCTAAGATGATCTCGGAAAGCATCACTTAGGTATTCACCTCCTCTATTCGAACGAAGTACTTTGATGGTTTTATTGAGTTGATTTTGTACTTCATTTTGGAAGACTTTGAACATTTCAAAGGCTTCATCTTTGTGTCTTAACAAGTACACATACCCATAATGACTATAATCGTCGATAAAGGTAATGAAGTATCTTTCCCCATTCCTTGTCATTGTCTTAAAGGGACCACATACATCCGAATGTATGATACCCAGTAAGTCTTTTGCCCCTTCATTTGTTCCACTAAAGGGGTCCTTGGTCATCTTTCCAAATAAACAAGACTCACACTTATCAAATGAATCATCTTCACTTGATTCCAAAAGACCACTCTTTTGAAGTGTATGTATGCGATCTTGTTTATATGACCAAGGCGACAATGCCAAAGATAAGTCTTACTCAAATCCATTTTGAGCCTGTTGGTGCTTGATTGGTACAACATGTTATCAAAGGATGTGTTATCATGAAATAATTCATAAATGCCATTAGACGGCATTGCTTTAAAATAAAAGACATTATTCATGAAAACATAAATTCCATTGTCCACAAACATTAAATCAAAACCACATTGTCTTAACAAAGAAACGGAGATAATATTCCTAGTCAAACTAGGAGCATATAAAATGTCTTTCAAAATAACTTCCAAACCATTTGGAAGCTTTAATGTGTAGTCTCCTCGGGCTTCAACAACAACCTTTGCTCCGTTGGCCATGAAGAGACTTGTATCTCCTTTCTTAAATCGTTCACTTCCTTTGAACCTCTGCAACAAATTGCAAATATGAGTTCCACATCCGGTATCCAATACCCATGTGTTGGAAGAAACAATATTAAAATCAATGTGAATCATGAAAGTTGTACCCGAGGTTTTCCCCGCATCCCTCTTAGCTTTCAACTCTTTGAGATGAGTTGGACAATTCCTCATCCAACGCCAAATCTCCCCACATCCAAAGCATGTATCCTCCAAGTTAACCTTTAGCTTCTTTGGTTTGGGTGGTTCCACTTAAGCATTTCCCTTGAACTTGCCCATGTGTTGTCCTTTTCCTTTGGCAACCTTTGCCTTGGATTCTGTGTGATACGTTTTCTTATTGCCTCCCTCATTGACTGTGAGAACGGGTAAAACCTTTTTACCCATTCCCATCTTGGCCGTTTTGAGCATTACGTGAAGCTCACCAATGCTCTTGTCCCACCCATTCATGTTATAATTCATAACAAATGTCTCAAACCTCTTTGTTAGCCCATTTAGGATCAAATCTGTGGCTAACTCCTTTGATACGGGACAATTAGGGCGCTCGAGACGTTCAATGTGGCTTTTCATCTTAAGTAGATAAGATGAAACCGATTGGGTTTCTTCCATACGACATGCATGAAGTGCTCGAACCATTTCGAAGCGTTCTACCCTAGTTTGTGTAAGGAACATTTCCTTAAGTTGGGTGATCATGTCATATGCCCCATGACGTTCAAAATCCTTTTGAATCTCGGGAATCATAGTTCCCAACATGAGGCAAGAAACTTGCAGCGAATCCTCATTGTGCTTAACCCAATTGTTATGGTCTTGGACATCGTCAACACTAGGTTCATCGGGAATAGGATCCTCTAATACGTAGTATTTCTTTTCTTGCTTGAGAACGATTCTCAAGTTTCGATACCAATCTATAAAGTTGGTATAGTTTAGACGATCCTTGTCAAGAATAGATCTTAGTGATAGGTTATTGACGGGTGGAATAATAACATTAGGTGGATTGTTGATTGCGGCCATCTACAAACATAACAAAGCTCAATTTTAGTATTTTCGATATCAATTATTTTAATCGTTAATACCCTTTTATGTCTCCAAGACAATTAATGATTAAAATCTAGAACCTAACGTTACATTCAAATAGTAGTTAGGTGACCTTTATCCTACTATTTAAATTAATAAGGTAGTCAACGTTTGACGATTGCAACCCTTTGCAACTTCTAGTTTTATGGGATCGGTTAAGCATCTCATGCTTAGTTGGCATGTTTAATCCCATCAACACTATTGTACGCCATGCTTTGGTGACCCTATTCACATGGTTTCCAATTTAAGTCGTCCTACTTACATACACGTGTGAGTTTACACATACAAGTGGTTAGGTGACCTTTATTCCACAAATATGGCAAACCCACCTCAAACTCACAAGTTTCCTCTAATGCGGTTAGGTGACCTTTATCCCACATCGAGTTCCCAAGTGATTCGAGTGTCGTATAAAAGGATGGTGTTCAACTTATTTTATAAAAGGGATTTTAGTTTTCAAAATTCTAGATTGGAAAACCTTTTATGTACCTTTCATTTGCATGCATTCAAATGTATGGTACTAAGTTGAAAAACCCATTTTTCAAAGTTCCTATTAATAAAACCCATTTTATTATGAAATCATTAGCCATTAATAAAACCAATTTTTATTACCTAATGATTTCTAAGGAACCAATTTTATGCTAGTTGTTGATTTTAAGTTATTAGCAAACCACATTGCAATAACACAAACAAAAGTAAATCAACCACACAAGCATAAAACATACACAACAACAAGTTCATAACCATAGCCTCCTAATGTTGACCACACTTGTTGACCGAATACAAGTGTGTCAAAAGGTCTCTCCTAAGGGACTCAAAAGGACATGTGCTTGTGTCGGTGAACTCCCACTTGATCCCGCATCCAAATGCTCCAAGTGTTCACCCCCGTGTTGTGATCTTCTTCATTTTATTTGGGCTCTCTTCCTTGCATCTTCTTTTACAAAACATATCTTAATACATTTTTCTAGTAAAAGAAATGCTCATAATCTACTTATTATTACAAACCAATTGAAAGAATAAATAGATTACAAACCCAAATAAATATTACAACCATATTGAATGAACAAACAACCATTTGAATGAACAAACAATCAACATAAACATTCAACCAAACATAAGGCCATGGCTAGGTTATGAACATCTATTACATATCCACATATGTAATAACACAAGACCCAAATGGTTCCCCTTTGACCCTTGAAACTTTCGGCCAAACTTGACAAAACCGAAAGTTCCAAGTTTTGTCCAAACAACACAATCAATCATCCAAATGACTTAGTTTTTCAAGATTACCACATGCATGTAAAGTATAACCTTGAAAAACCATGGGGTAACCAAAACCCCCAAAATTTTCGGCCATATGGTAAACCCCACCATAAACCCGAAATTTTTTTGGTCTAATGAAGCATGCACTCGTATAAGCGGCTCTATTGTTGGGTTTTAACAAGATTATCAAGTCATAAAATCCCAATTTTATGAAAAACGCAGCGGAATTAGTTTTAAATCTTGTTAATTTTATATGTATAAAACCAATTTTACACATGCAAAACCCAAGCCCGGATCCAAATACGAAATACATACTATCAAACACATGCATGTCACTATAAGTACATGCATGTTAAAGCTACCTTTCAAATCCAAGGAAGAGGAAGGAGATGATGTTGAAGAAGGCAAGAACTTGAATATGAAGCTCCTCAAGCTAGCATACCCAAACTTTCCAACAAACACCACTTGTAGCTAGGATTTGGTAACACTTGTGTCTTCTCCTTGGTTCCTTTTTCCTTGGCCGTCCAAAGAGAGGAAGAAAGGGAGAGTGAGTAGAGGATTTATCCTCTATTGTTCTTGTGTTCTTACTCTTGGCCCTCCAAGAGAGAAAATAGAGGATAGGATTTAAACTCTTTTTCTCTTGTGTATATGTAACTTGTGAAGTCTCTTCTAATGAAAGAGTGAAGGAATGAAGGATATAAAACCCACCACCCAAGTCCTCCAATTAAGAGCTTTGCATGTCTCCACTACCATTAAAATAATAATTAAATAACAAAAGAGAATGAGAGAAGGGGGGGGGGGGACTTCCTTCATTGTTGTTATTATTATTATTTTGTTTTATATACATATTTGTGTTATAAAACTTTATAACATATAAATGTAACGCAATATATATGCAACATGTTAAACATATTGTTACTTAACCATTTTAAATAACAATATGGAATGCTCTTACTTAAATCATCTATATGATTTATTTATTTTACAAGTACATATTATTTAGAAACCCCTTTCCAAATAACTCAAGTGTTAATATTCATTTGTTATGATCATATCATATATAAACAAATATTATAGGTGTTTGTCTAGCTTGTTATTGGGTATGACCCGACTTGGATCATGACATACTAGCCACATCAATTATAATATATGTCTTGGGCATACCGAGTCCAACACGTACTTCATGAAGGTATCAAATTTTGTATTTTAATCAAACATTTGTTTCAAAAACATGTTAAGAGTTTGTAATCCAACTGAAAAATGTATAAATAATTAAAAGTCTTAACTATAATAATCAAGATCAATATAAAAATAAATTTGTAAGCATACAAATTTATAACTACAATAACTAATAAGTACGTGTACTGGTGAAAGGTTAGATATTACCATGGCCCGCCCGCAAGTTTCAAACCTTGACGTTGACCAATTGTGTAAAACCAAAAGCCTTTGTGGGATCCTAAGAAATCCCCAGTTTCAGTTTCCAATATTATACATTCTTTTTCTCCAATATGTCTTGCCACAAATTCACTAAATTTAATCTGCATAATAAAAACACTTCAATGAAGGTAGCAATAATATTAGGTACTAATATACTATTTTATTTTTCATGAAAAAGTCACTAAACTAACTTTTTGTATATTAAATTCTCTAAACTTGTCTAAAATTAGGCCTGTAAACGAATTTAGTGAACCATTCGGCTGGAAATTTATTTACTTAATAACAAACAACCGTAAACAACTTTTTGTTGCTCATTTAGTTAAACGAACGAACAGAAACACGTCTCGTTCATTCATGTTCAGGAACGTCTGTTTATGTTTGTTCACATTTGTTCATTCATCTTTATTTTTTACATATTCATTTATGTAACTTTTCATGTCCAACATATGGATGTTCGTCTAGTTTTATTAACTTTTCATGTCCAACATATGGATGTTCGTTCATCAATGTTAAGGTACATTCATTCGCTCTGTGTTCGTTTACATTCGTGAATTGTTCATTTACGCTATTAACAAATGAACACAAACAAGAATCCATTCGTTTAAATGTTTATGTCCGATCGTTTGTTCAGTTAAAGTTAAACGAACGAACAAGCACGAATGTATATTCCCTGTGAATTTACCTTCCCAAGGAAGAATATTCCCTATGAATCCTTTCTATCTTGATTAGGCAAATCAAACTCTCTAGCAAGCTTACAAACTTCTGATTAAAGATGAATAATATTAAGGATAATATATATATATATATATATTCACAGGTCTGTGCATTTATTGTAGAACATACGTACCTTCGGAATACATCCAAGCGGAAGCACAAATCTTTTAAGTTGAGCTTGTGACAAATATGAAAGAAAGTAGGTCTAATCCTTCATCTGAAAAACAATTAAAAATAATATTATATTATTATATAAAGGGTAAAACGGATAACAAGTGTATCTTAACTTCTGAAGTTCTTACCATATCTTTTGAGAGTTCCAAAAACGAAAGCGTGCTGTTTTCGTTTGTAACAGTGTGAACAACCTTTGCATAATGTCTAGAAGCAACATATTCAAAATCCATGTTACTTATGGCATCCATGAATGCACCTAAAGTTAAAAAGTAAAATTCAAATAAATGCCAATAAAAATTAATGATTAACAATATTACACACCGAATTTGATTCTTGTGTTGCAAAGAACATCAGTGTTTGGGGTACGACCACATTTCTATTCTTCAATAATGTAAGATACCTGCAACAATGTGTGTCAAATATGATTAGCAAAATAATATGATTTCAATACTGATATGATCTTTTGAATAAGGTTTGCTGTAGCGCACCACTTTATCCCAATATTCATCTGTCAAATTTTAGCTAATAATATGATTTCAATAATGATATGATCTTTTTTATAAGTGGGGTAAGAAAATTTTAGTTCCTGCAGCTGCTGTAGCATGTGGCCGTTTGGTCGGTTTAATGCGACCCGTATATATTTCACCCCATGCACCTACTTCACCAACAACCAACTTTTGTTGGTTAAATTCGGTAGCATTTCAAATAAAGAGATGAATAACAAATAAAATCTCAGATATTTTCTATAACAGGAGCAGAGAGACCTAAAATAAGTCCATTTGGGTTATATATTTTGTTGGGCAAATCAACAAGTAAAGTGTTTTAGTTAAAAAAAATTATGTCAAAGCAGAAGCAAACATCACCCAAAGAGCACCTTTAATGCATTCATTTTACTTTTGTTATTATATTAACATTTATTAAAAAATTGACTTTTGACTTATAAAAAAGTGGTCTGGTCAACCAAGCCCGTATGCCTCACAAAAAAGGCATATTGACCCGTTACCCATTCCGCCAGCCCTATCTACAAACGCAACTCTCTCCACCTGTCTTCCAATATAAAATGGAAGCTGAGCAAACTATTTCCTTACATAGTTCCTCTAAGAAAATATAGTTGGTTTGAAAAGAAACAAACCCAAACCACGCGAACGCCCAATTTTTTCTGACCTCACATGGGTTGCATCAGCTCGTCATTTTTCTCTTATTAACTGGCTACAACCCGACCCGGCGTCGCTCATAAACTAACTGATGTGGGTTAAATAATAGGTGAAAATGGTTCAAAACACACTAAGAAAGCCAGAAGGTCTTAAATTAAAATATAGATTTACTAATACAATGGCTAACAATAATAATATCTAAGAATCCAATTTAATAGGGCTTCATGTATGCATAGGCAGAATAAGTGCAGCAAGTCAAACGCATTAGATATCATTACCAAAACTAAAAAACTTGACAAAACTAAACCGAATGGATATGAAACCGAACTGAATAAAATTTATATAATAAAAGAGCTCGTTTAGGCTTGTGAACCAGCTCGAGCTCAATGAATCACCGCAACGAAAAAAATCTTACTGTGTACATCGACAAACCCAAGCCAGTGGCTTATAAACTCAAAGACCAGAAACCAAAACTGCACACTAAACAAAGTATTCACATGTATGGTATAATCATGTTTTTCCAGAACAACAAAAAAACACACATCCGTGTCACAAATTTGGTACCATTACACTAAAGTAATTCACTACCTACACATCTTGTTCGGGCATTGCAAAGTGGCGAAAAAGCTAGGTGGGCGGTGGCCTGGTCTGGCCCACACAAAGACCTGCGCCTTACAGGTTGTCCAAGCCTATAAATTATTATCCAATAAGAGAAATATGTGTTCTTTATAAACCGAAAGACCAAACAGCGAATTTGGAAGCATCGGATTTTGGGATGGCATTTTGTTGAAACGATTGCACATCAAAAACTTCAATTAAATTGAAAGTATGAAGAACAAACTTACATACAGTTAGAGACATCATAAACCCTGCAAAATTGAAAACACTGAAGAACAAAGTTACGACACCAACACCAACACAAACACAAACACAATCAATTAGGTTAAAAACAATTAAGTCAATCGTTTAGCACCACAAAAAATTATAACAACAATAGAAAAGAGCATAAAGCTTACAATTAGGTAAAAAACGATTACCTGATCTGGAGCCTACTTTCACCTCCGCTTCAATCATCGATGTCTCTCTATCTCTCTCTCTCTCTCATCGCTCATTTCATTGAACCTAAAATATAAGAACTGGTTTCGTTAGAAAGAGACATATTACCGATTAATATAATAGCCATTAATCGTTAAGAAATCAGTGGAAACCGAAATCAATTGAATACCCATCCGTGCCCTAATCAAGTGCCAACATGATTGTAACAGACGATGATTCATATAAATCAATATCAAGTGCCAATATGATTGTAACAGACGGCGATTCATATAAATCAATTGAATAGCCTTGAAGTTGTAATTAATTGGGGATGTTAGCCATTCATTAGGAGCGTGAACGACGGGTGGGAGGGACGACGGAAATTGAAGATTGAAATTAATATGCCGGCGTCTCTTAGCAGCGTCTTAATTTTGCCAAATTACTATCTTGTCCATCTAAAATGTTTTATATGTAATATAGATATAGATATAGATAATTTTTAAAATAGATATTGAATTTTAATAATCTAAACTTTAACTCATTAACTTTAAAAATATACCACAACAGTTTCAACTTTCAGCTATTTTTCTTTAACGAGATTTTTATCAACGAAGTCTAACCCCATTAGTTTTTACTGACGTTACTCCTTACGTGGACGATTACCTGAAAAAACAAATGTTTTCTTAATAAATAAAAAAATAAATAATACACACACATCGAACCACTACCTACCTCTATCGCCATCGGCCTCCACCACCACCACCACCTGCCAGGCTCCATCGCGAAGAACTGTTCAGGCTCCGCCAGTGGTGGTGGGTTACAACGAGATGTAGTCGCATTCAACGCCACTTGATGCACTTGTCTTCTGGTTCTAAACAAACTACACTTGTATCTATTTTACCCAAAACTGCCATTAACGGACATGAGGATATCAGTTTTAGGAACACACTGACACTAAACTAAAACCGTAATTCCGTAAATATTAAGCATCGGCCAATGAAATTGAATGTTAGCAAAGCAAATCTATATATTTTTTTAACATGACCCAAATCCTCATGATGAACGTATGTATAATGCGTTGAATAATTACGAGAATTTAGTTCTGAGATAGAATCGTCATTTACAGAGCGTATATATAAACGATGATGAGCATACAAGATTGGAGGTATCGGATTCCGCTGTCAATGCTACATTCTTATGGAATTTAGCGTCAACATCACGCTGCCATCGATATTGAAGCTGATAAACATTAATGTTTAGCATTGGTTATTCACACGCCCTTAACCTACCAGACACCCTTTAACGTAGGGTTTCATATGATCGTATAGCCCCTATACGATCGCATGTAGGGTATGTGGATAACCAAAGGGTGTACGAATAATGTTTGGCATTGGATAATAATGTTTTATTATTATTATTATTATTAAGAAAACATTTTTTTTCCACATAATCGTCCCCACATACAGTCACGTCACTAAAACTAACAGGTTTAGTTTCCGTTATTAAAAAATTAATTAGAGGAATATAGGCTTAAAGTTAGAATTATTATGGTAAATATTTATGTCGGGCATAACGCCTTTTAATGAATCAAAGTTTGAAATATTAAAATCAAATATGAACTAGTAGCATATGAATAAGGCTAAGAGTAATGGGGCGTGGTTGAGCCTCAAGTGAACCAACATCTTCATGACACGTGGCGCTGACTAGGCATGCCGGCCAAGCCTCAAATGGTGTAATGGTTCAGGTGAGCCGGGACTTGGTTGAGTTTTTTTTTAATACTATATCCTAAATAAATATTAATACATAAAAATAGCGTTTTTAATTTTTTTTCGTCAATTCCTTCCGAATACGATCTTTTTCTTCCTCCATTATCGCTTGGTTGGATGGCGGTAGGTGGCTAAAGTCCTTGACTAGAAATTCCAAACTCCTCATCCGGTTTCTATTATGTTTAGCTTGACCAATCGACTCGAGACCAATTGACATTCTAGCAATCTCTTTTCCGAAGTCGTGATCGGCGGTTCTTTTCCCACGTTCCCTACCCAGGGGGCGGCTAGAGCCTTGCTCTTTCAAATCGCCCTCGGACAAGTTTAGGTCGAAGTTAATTTGAGTCTCCGAGCCGCTAAAAGAGACGTAGGAGCCGGACTCGCTAGTTTTTGTACGTTTAGCCGATTCTTTTCTGACATCCGCATCCAGAGTAACTAACATAATCCATTTCGAGCACTTCTTGAGCACGTCCCACAAGTAGCGCTCGTCAAACGTCTTCACCATCCCGTACTTCCTTAACACCTCCGCTTTCCACTCGTCGCAAGTGAATTGAAAAACTTGAAGATCATCGGACCCACTCTGTCGCATTTGGTTTGCATTTCGATTATGTAGGTTGGTAAACAATCCTACAAACTTACGAATATCGGACCACTGACCCGATATCATATTATCGGTTCGGTCCCTACTCCCCACTTACTCATAAAACAATTCCCGAACTTTGCTCCAAAATACTCGACGTTTATGAAAGTCGGCTATAAAAAAATAACAAAACTTTAGCAAATTGCAAACAAAAACTAAAAATTTAAATTAAAAAAAAATGCACCAAAAAATAATTACCCTCGTTTCGATCTTGAGATATCTCAATCCAAGTTCTAGCCAACGTTAATTTTTCATCCTTTTTCCAAGGAGTAACCTTTCGCTTCGTCACAGCCGGTGTCGATGAACCGCCCGCTTCTCTGGTTTTATTCGTTTTCTTACCTTTGTGAGAGCGTTTTGTGGGTTTATCCGGTCCCGGTTGTGTCTCTGGAACGGAAAACTCGGGTTGTGTATCCGAGTTGAAAAAGTCGCGTTTTGAGATGCCATTAGATCTTGAAAGGCCTCGTCAGACATGTAGTCCAACCCCTGCATCTGAAATTGAGCGTTGTAGTTGAAATTTCCCGAACCCGACATGATTTTTTAACAAACTTTGGAAAATCAAATGAGAGGTATTAGTAGAAATATTGAGAGAAAGAGAATGAGATGAGTGATTTAAAAAAAAAATGAAGTGATATTTATAATAAGTTTGAATTTTTTTTTTTAATTTTAATAGCCCAACGGCTCTCTCCCAACGGTCACCCATCAACCAACGGCTATATTCCCCACACGGACTGCCCCGCGCCGGCCAACCGCGCCCCCATCCGCGCCAAGGTGGTAGCGGTGTTCGCGAGCCAGGTGGCCACGCCGGGCCTTCGCGCCCCCCATCCACGAGACCATTACCCTCAGCCTAATAATTGATGGTAATAAACAAAACCGATAAAAGGCACAAAGTTGAATCTTGAAGGGACTATCAAGTCTAGACATGCATCGTGATCCAGTTCACATGTATTTGTGAGAACTGAGAATATTTAACCATTGAAGGTGTTACCCAGGGGTGGTAGGGATGAGATCGGTACCGTACCGGTACCGACCGGTCCCGGTCCCGGTCTCAAAAATCGTAAATTTTTGGTACCGTTATCAAATGTACAAAATTCAGGAAATACCGGTACCGGTCCCGGTCCTAATACCGAAACTCAAAACTTTGGCACCGATTTGATACCGACTGTACCAACCAAATCGGTACCGATTTCGGTACCGGTACCAACCAATACCGCAATTGTCCATCCCTACTCAGGGGCACATGCCAAATATTAAATCTTAACCATTTGAAAGGGAAACCTTAACCTATAAGTCAACTTGACATAAATTATTTGTTAGATTGTTTTTTTTATCAAGTTAGAAATTAATATGCTAAACCAATATCGATTATTATTGAGCAATATTAGCTTCAACGTATGAGGCACACCAACCAAAAGCATGCGCATTTGTTGAAGACATTAATCTATGATTGGGAAGGATTACGATTAACAAAATAAAGAAACTTTAATTCCTAGAAAGTCTAAACACCTAGGTGGCTAGGTAAGCTTGCACACCAAATGCTCGTCTCATGAGTCTAAGACAGGCGGAAATTAACCAGTAAACCAAGATCATAAGCAAGACATATTGGCTGGCTTGAGGAAATTCAGGGCGCTATATGATGACTTGAAAAATGACCTCGTTACATTAGCCACATTACCCATTGTTGATGTGGTTCTCCACCTAGTAATTCTCTTTTGTCTCTAGAATTTCTATACATATATATACAATATATGCATGACCATTGGAGTGTCTACGAGGCTTCGATCTCATGGACCTTCTAACGCTGTGTTTCCAGTTTCTGTTGCGGTCCGAGAAGAGCAAAACAAACACCACATTGTCACTAAGACAAACCTGAACTGAGTTTGTTTTCTTCCTCGCTGTTAATAGGATCCAAATCCAACCACACAGATTTTGGTAACATGATTAATATTCAAAACTCCTAAGACTAAAGTGTTGAGGATTGCTTCAAGGAACTAAAGTTGTTTACTGATTAACAGGGCTGAGCATGGTTCAGTTCGGTTCGGTTATTAGACGAAACCCAAACCGAAACTGATGTAATCGGTTATTTGAATATGCAAATCGTTCGGTTTTTCGGTTTTTCGGTTAATTTCGGTTTCGGTTCGGTTATTTTCGGTTTTTTTTCAATTATGTGTTGGCATTGCAAAAAATAAAAATAAAAAATGAAAATACTTATTTTAAGTTTGTATAAGAACGTGTTAGAGTACCACAATCCACATATATATTGAATTTAAAAAACAAAAATAGACACGTGTTACATGGAATTATACGAATACAAAGTTGCTAAAGAGAGCTTAAAAGTTAAAAATCAATAAAAGTTTAGTCTCGATCTTCATTCATCATTTATTTTATTTATCTTAAAAGTTTAGTCCATTCCTCATCATCTTGATAATCTTTATCATCATCAATCGGTTCGGTTCGGTTTTTTTCGGTTTTTTAAAAATGAATAACCGAATTGAAACCTAAATTTCGATTTTTCAAAAAAATAAAAAATTAACCGTCGGTTAATGCTTCGGTTCGGTTTTTTCGTTGCGGTTTTTTCCGTTAATTCGGTTTCGATTTGGTTAATTCGGTTTTCTGCTCACCCCTACTGATTAATCTGGCTCCAATTATGTACATTATCTTAATCAGTTGATAGTAATATGCAACATTATTTTCTTTTTCTTGGCAAGGCTAATTTCATTAACAAACGGCCTGAGACAACCACAGGCAAAAACCGGGACTACAAAAGAAGCAACTTACATTGTGAAAGAGAAATTACTCCAATGTTTCTAAATAATAGGTTTGTATTTCGATCTATTCTTAAATCATAAGGTTGTTCGCTATGAAGGTGGCTTTAAAGCCCCTCCACAGTGCCACATCACCGTCACGTAGGCACCGAGGCCTTTAAAGCCCCTCCACTATGTTGTCCCGCTAAGGTTCGAAGCCCATTTACCGTCCCATTATATGTATGTGTGTATGAGAAAGAGAGAGAGAGTGAAAATTAGGGTGGCCCCACCTTTACCGTCGGTCGTTTCAACACAGCCCTCTTTACCACCCCTTAGCGGTCCCCCCCCTGGCGCCCCTAAGCTGCCCTCTTTACCGCCCATAGCGTGTAGTCTAAGGGGGGAAAGGGCACCATGGATACAACCCATACACCGGTCAATCTTGTACCGCCACCTTATTTCTATCCTTATGTATCCACAAACTACCAAATTATTGGCAGCACCTGCCTTCTTATGTAATAAATTAATTATTAATTAATTTTAGTTTTCCAACCTTGCCATGGAACCAACTTTATGTGTCAAACCTTTGCTATGGAATGAAGCCATACACTCTACCCACATGAGATGGTGACGGTGTTACAGTGTGGTTTAAAAGCCATATATCCTACCCACAGAGTGCACTGTGCACCATGATACCATCCTCTCTAAGAAGCCTAATGATTTTGTCTTCTATCACTTGAGCCACTTTAACTTATTTCTTCTTTACCTGTGCCAATTTAAAGCTCTTTTGATTGAAAATTTGAACCTCATTCCTAGTTTTCCACACATACCAACATGCTATTAGTATAATACCTTGAACATCTCCTTAACGCGAATCCTGAACCCACGCTATATTATACACTTCAAATAAGACACTCACCAAAAAAGCATAGATTCGGCCAATCTTACACCACGTGCTAACAAATTGCCATATCAAAGTAGCAACGTAGAAGAAGGTGAAAATATGCTTCATAGTCTCGTTTACTGAACCTCAAAGAGGGCAAAATTGGGAATTAACAATGACATTTCGTTTTAAAAAAACGCTGATATGGCTGGTAACTAATCCATTTTCGCTCTCCATCTAAGATAGTTCTTCATTTCTCGTGTTCTTGGATTCTATAAGCCAAACATATTATGGCACACTAAAGTGTATTTGCATCCCATATATGTTTAAATGTTTAGTACTATATTCGATGGTTGCTATTTGTTTATACACTACTGGAAATTCTTTGGAAAAATTTTGTGGGAGTTGTTGCAAAATCCGAAAAATAGATAAAATATCTTTTGTAGGAAAGTTGTAGAAAGTTTGCAACAATATACTTTTGTAGCAATTTTGTAAGTAAAGGTGTTGGAAAATTCTCAAAAACGATTATCAAACATCTGTTTTTCCCATGTAAGTTTTTTGCTTCAAAATCGTTAGAAAGTGACTCCTACGAAATTCGTCATAAAAAATGACTCTTCTAATAGTGATATTTAGTTGACCCTCATACTTAATTATTTAAACTATAACTTCATCATTACATTTTATGTCAACTTGAAATCGAAAGGATGAACACGTTAAAATAACAAGACTACTGAATCACAAGAAAGGATCGTTAATAAAATCCATAAAAACCAAGAAGCCTCAAGAGTATACTTTACAATATAGGTGCACAAACCGAATATTTTCATGAACCGAATGGTATGCTCAACAAAAGTCAAAACTAGGTCGCGTAGGAACTAGTTCTGGGTATGGTCGGGTACTTTACTGGGTTTTCCAGGTTTTTATCGGGTTTCGGGTAGGTCAGGTCGGGTTCTGACTGGGAATTGGTGGAACCGGTTCTAGCGGGTCTGGGTCGGTTCTGATTCCGAGGAGAAAACCAAAGTCCGTCCGTACCCAAAGTCCGTCCGTACCCATCGGGTCTGTTTCCGGGTAGGAACTAGAACTGTCGGGTCGGGTCCGGAACGGGTCTTTACGAGGTTAGAAGATTGTGGTCCAACTAATGTGAGGGTTATTGGGCCTGCTGGCATTGGTCCAAAGGTGTCAAGGAAGGATTATGTACATATAAGGGGGCCATGGCCCATGTGGAGGGGGACGGGGGCAAAAAGGTCAGCATCCGCTGCTTATTCCAGGCCCATAACTACAACAAATAATGTGTGTTACATCGGTGGGCCTGATGAATCGATTGGGCTTGCCGCACACAGTTTGAATCCGTAGGGAAATTGGCATGTCATGTACGTGGTCATAATTTAAACAAAGTTAATATTTCAAATCTGCCAAGTTTGATTCGGAGTTGATGATGGCAAGGAGTTTAATTTTGATTCTAACTATGGTGATAACATGTGAAATATGTGAAATAATGAGCTATTTAATAGGTTGGTAAATGGGCATCATTTATGTCGTACCCCGACTTAGAGTCGAGGAGTAACCAATAGTTGACACCTGTTTTGAAAATATATCAGAGTTGCGGGTTTGACTTAGCGGAATACTTTATTAAATATTAATTTACATTGGCAACTTACCCGGGAATTAAATACCCGAGTATTCGGTTACAAAATATTGTTTCATGTTATTACAAGGATTTATTATTCAAAATTGAGTCATCTTGTAACGCAATCATCTATCTCCATGATTCTAATCATTGCTTATAGCTACTGCACTTAATTACCCGCAATGTGGGAAAATGCGTCAGCGATGGGCTGGTGAAACGTTGATTGACTCTAAAAGCTTTTATTAGCAGTCGTTAAATACAAATATAGTTTTCTGTTACAAACTCGGCAGGAATGTCGGTCATTCCCGGGATTTGTACCACTGCCCTATACACACAATTCAAAGATTCTGTTAACCCATTGGAGAATTGGTTATGACGAACTTTAATTGCATGCCTGCTTTGTTAGTTATGCTTGGATCCAGACACATGTATAATCGATCTGAGTTGCTTTTATTTTTCTATTTTGTATCATGGCTCAAAGACACTAAAATAATAATAGGTGTCGATATGTAAATTTTTTTATTCACAACAATCATACACAAATAGTTCAAATGAAAAACAAATTAATACAACATTTAAACTTTTATATTTTTTAGCCTAAAGTCCAAACTAATTCTTTACTTCAATTCACTTCATATAACAACCTGCATTATGCGTAAAAATAATTTGTCAACAACATATGTTAAGCGAGTAACCAAGTTAAGTACAAATAATATAATAATATTGAGAAAATAAACAATCCCCTGCGTATGTGAACAACATCAATTAATATAAACAAGTATATGAGTCTTTTCGATCATGCCATTAGAATTCGGGCATATCTATTCGGACTAATTCGCAAACCATAACAACATAAAATAAAAGTGTCATTTCCCCTTGAACCAAACGGTGTTGGGTTACACCGGTGGCGTATGATCATACTATGAGGTTGAGGATGAAGATGAGATATCAACCAAACATAAAAATAGTAAACACATAATTCATATTGCAACAATTAATCAAGCAATATCACAACCACGCAAATAATGGAATTGGTTTGAGTATAATAGTATAATAATAAATATTTTCTAGTATGCATAATGCCTCTAAAACAAAAATAGGAAAAAGGGGATGTGATTACTCACCTTAAAATAAATAAAAAGAGGTAACGAGAAGACAGGTAAAGTGGACTAGTTAGTTCCTCGAGAAGCTTCGATGATAAGTCCTACTTTTAAGGTTATGATTAAAATAAATAATCTAACGACATAAACGAACAAGAAATGACACGATGGGTTTATAACGGATTTGGAGGTCGAAATGTTAAATATGTTATACTTACTTTTTTAAAAGTTGAATAAAAAGTGTAATAAATTATTATATATTTTTACGTATAGATTTATAAACTTGTGTACTTGAAGTTTGAACAAATTAATGATAATATTGTCACTTAATAGTGTCACATGTGTTTTGAACAATTTGTATGTCACACTCGGGCGTTTCTGCTTAAGCCCGGGTGCTACATGGGGGGTTGCTAGTATGTGACGTTGAAGAAGAATGGGGGAAAAGTTTGGGTATTTTAGCAGAATCGGTCCCTCAAGCTTGCAATGGTTTAAAATCTTGATAAAACTTAGTAAAAGTAACATATATAAATAATAAGATAAAAATTAAAAAAAAAACTTTTATGATTTTAATAATTTCTGATAAAAAAATGGTCAGATTTTTCGGTTCGAAATTTGACGAATGTTCATAGTCGAACGCTTGATAAGGATAGCAGTAGTAGTAGTAGTAGTAATAACAATGATAGTAATAATAATAAAAATAACAACAATAATAATAGTAAAATCAAGTTTTTAAACTGGCCGGGTTTTCGGTTTGAAAAAAAAATTACGAATATTATAAATTTCCCCAACATAGCCAATGACAAGTAAATCACAAACATACACAAATATATCATTCTTGATAAAAATATTTGATACACCGCCGTTTCTAGTTGACATCAGTCATAAATCAATCGATTTGAATACTTTGTGGAGTTTAAGATTCCCGTAATGGTAAGGGACTAGTTTGAAATACCATAGAAGCTAAGGGAGTTTATGTTTAAATAATTCCCAACTCAAATTCACCCGCCCAAAAAACACAAACCACCGGTTGCCGCCGTCCTCCGCCACGGACGCAAATATCTGCCGTAACCGTCAACCTTACAACCGCTAATCCATGTGCAGTTACTCACCATACTTTTCATATAAACTGCCTCAAATATTATTATTTCCCCGTAAACCAGCGTGTTTTGGGGGAAATGAAACTGCAGTTGCAAAGCATAAAATCAAGCGTAATTAAGTGCTTTTTAATTTGATGACTTCATCATGATTATGATTACTTACAATGCTGCCAGGTTGCATTTTCATCACCGTCTCAATTTGCTATTATTAGACAATTTGCGTGTTAATCACAAATGCCTCACCGCTTGAAATTGCTATTTAACTTCCATTGTCAATTTAGTTTTCTCCGCTACTTCAAACTGATCATAATACACTTCCATCTCAAGGTTAATTAATATATATATTGCTTCAACTTTTCTTATTATTGTTATTATATATAATATAACATATATACACTAGAAGATGATCGATCGGATTGATCATCAATTTTAATCTGCATTTTGTTTTTTTATTACAAGATTTTGGGCTTTTTCTAGTAACATTACTCAAGTGGTACTGATTTTTTGTTGAATTAAAATTTGTGAAATTTTGATCTATGGATTGATCAAATCATGTACGTCTTTTGCATATTTGATTCTAGGATTTGCAGATTTCTGGTATTTTAATATTTTCTCTTGTTTGAAGGTTGTAATTATTTATGCAGATGCATATTTGGTTATTTTTATATTTTTGGGATTTTAGCTGTTTTTCGATGCAGATCTTGAAAATGGAAAGTATTGTTCATAATTGAATCTATTTCATTAATTTTTTCCTTTTCTTGTTAATCCGTAAACATGATTTTTATGTAATTGACTTGGATCCTCTTTAGTCGAGGGGCGCTGCCGTCCTGTAAATGTAATTTTCATCTTTAAGATGTCAAACTGTTTCCATGTTATATATAAGATCGATGCTGCTAATGAAGTGTTTTGACAATTGTTTGATTTTTTTATTTTTTTTGGTTGTATCTTGAGTTTTTGGTTTAATTTTGTGTCATTCCCTCAATTAAGTACTTGATTAGGTATAAACTTTGATGCCATGTTGAATAAAGGGCATCTTTTGTTTTTTTGCTTACAAGCACATATAAATAAATACTAAATCTTTCCCAAAATTTACAGGTCCAATATTAGTTTGGAGCAAGTTGTATTGTGCATAAAATTATGTCAGTACTCATTGCTTCTGAAGGTGCTCATGATCTGGGATTACTGTCATCCCCTGAAGGAAAGCAGCACATCGATATAGGAAAACAGATTTTCTGCAATACTGCCGTTAATATGAAAAATGTAGTCGCTGTCGGATTCGACATGGACTACACCCTGGCTAAGTATAAAGTTGATACTTTTGAATCCCTTACGTATGAGGGTGTGGTCAAGAAGCTAATAACAAACTTGGGATATCCTCAAGAGGTTTTGCTTATATTGACTTTTGGTTTTCTTTTTCCAAGTTGTATCTTAAAGTAGATTGATCTTGTTAACATGTGATGGTTAAACCACTTGATATCGGTTTTTATCTACTAGATATTGTTTTTGAATTTCATATATGAATCTATATTATTTCTGTAAGTCATCTGCCATTTCTGTTTCGGTTCAGCTGCAGGAATGGTGTTTTGATTCGACCTACATGGTCCGCGGGCTTGTTATTGACAAAAAGAGAGGCAATATACTGAAGGTTTGTGTTCGTCAAATATAGAACTTTAACCGTTTATGGTAGCATATATTTTGAGTTAATTACTTAAAATTTTTTCTCATTCTGTTTGTATCTTTGTCTATCAGATGGACTTACACAAGTATGTGAAAATAGCTTATCATGGATTCAGTATGATGTCAAAGAGCGAAAAATCTGCTACCTACGGAAACACTTTCACCAAAGAAGCGTTCGATGGGCCCAACTATGCACACATCGATACTTTTTTCTCGCTGGCTGAAATGTATCTATTTGCTCAGCTGGTGGACTACAAGGATAGTAACCCAGGGAAGATCTCAGAATTAAAAGAGTAAGGGGCACAGATAACTTGAACCTCTAAATCTTTTGCAAATATAGAATATTCAATATGTTTTCAGTTCCTGATTGGTGCTGTAGTTGTTATCGGTTTCACCATTGTGAAACTGATGATTCGAGTAATTGCTACTTTAAAAATGATTTGAGGATTTTATACATCAATGTAGTGAGACTACCACAATAAGATTTTGTGTTAGGTAGGAGTTGTTATGCACCTAATGGGATGTCACAGCAATTACTAGTCACACATCTTAGTAAGTTATCAGCTGAAGAAAATTATGTGTTTTGATGCATAAAACAAAATCTAGGATCAAGTTTGAAAACCATATTTTTGAACTTATTAAGTGATTGGCGTAAGCTTCATAGTGAGGGCGGGCCTTGGAGCACCTGGTAAGGCAGCTTTGCGACCTTGAGGTCACGGGTACAGGCCGTGGAAACAGCCTCTTGCACAAAAAGTGTAGGGTAAGGTTGCATACATCAGATTGCTAAGCGATCTGGCCCCTCCCCGTACCCCGCGCAAACGCGGGAGCCTAGTGCATTAGGTACTCCCTTTTTTCCATAAGCTTCATAGTAAATGGGCTACTAATAATAAAGTCATTCAAGGAATCGTAGAAGTGTCACTTCCGACCAATTAACTTATGAATGGCTCGATATGTTTCAGCGTGGACAAATACAAAAGTTGCTAAAAGGGTTAAATGTAAAATGGGTCGATTCGGTCAAAAGGGTGAAAGTTACCTAAGTTCAATGTTTAATATACAACCTCCTAAATGTCTTAGTTTATTATTGTAATAATATTGCTATTGTTATCATGTTTGCATTAATGAGTTGTAAGAGCACTGCACAAACACTTGCACGTAGTACTCGACAGTACAAAGTCGGTTATGCGGCTACATAGCCACCTTATGTAACACAGTTAAGGCAGTAGGTAAAAATATTTATGTAGTTCTCCCAATTCTTTACTTAAAATTGGTTTTGTAAGGCTTCAAAAATTATAATCAATGGACATGGGATAATTGCGTAAACACATGTACCTATTGCTTTGACTGTAGTAGTAGTACATAAGGAGGTTATGTAACAGCATAAACAACTCTATTTCTGTCCCACTATATATGTACAGGTGCTTACGAATGGTTGATTGAATGACGATGCATCATACATGACGTAGTTCTCTACTTAAGATTGGTTTTGTACTGAACGCCGCAATATATAATATTGGTTCTTATTTCACATGGATCTAGCTATCTAAGTGATAACCTGTTGCACTCTAAATTTGTGGATTTAGCCATGGACTGTTGTCATATATTTGTAGATCTTGAATAATATTACTTGTAAAATAGTAGTGTTTCCTCTTTTGCCTTCAATTGAAAAGGGAATGTACGTGTCACGGGTTCAATTCTTTACAGTTATGGAGCATATGCAGATGTTTTTCAGTTGTTACATATTGCCTTGCCTATGCTTAAATAATTAATGTCACAAATTATTTCTTGCAGCTACTATCGTATATATGCTGATGTACGCTCTGCGGTTGACATGTGCCATCGTGATGGCACTTTGAAGAAAATGGTTGCGAAAGACCCAAAGAAGTACGTGCTACTATTACTATTAAAGATGATATCTGGTATGAAGAAAAGTAGCATTCGGCTCACATTATGTAACTATTCGTTGCAATCCCATATCAGAATGGTTCATCATCATCATCATCATCATCATCATACTCAGTATATCCCACCAATAGCAATGCTATGGTAGGGTCTGAGGAGGGTAAGATGTAGACAGTCTTACCTCTATCCCATAGGGATAGAGAGGCTGCTTCCGGTGAGACCCCCGGCTCGATAGTAGTTTTGCATCAAGCCTTGGACATAAGGCACATAGCACTCAATCATCGGGACACCGGCTGATCGGTGCATGTGCCCTTGTCTTTCGGCTATCAACGCCACCACATGGTGGGTGTGTAATTGACTTTATGACTTACACCTATCGGAGAAACAAGAGACTTAAATCTGTAAGTGGTATTACCAAAATGTGAAAGTTGGGAAGATACTTCACTTGAGACTTGCTGATACTTGGGGAACACATGTGAGAGTAGAATCACAAGTAATCTGCTAAGAATAATAACTATATGAATACACTAATTGTGTTTTGTTACTAAAAAAACCGCATGAATAATATTTATACGAGATATGCTAGCTGTGTGTGTTTGGGGGGGGGGGGAATAAATGTAATATGTTTTGGGTGGATAAGGGAGTTTTTATGTTGACGGACGAAGTCATTTGATACTTTATAAGCGGTGGAGGTAATCTAGCTGTCGAAATCAACCGCTTATAATGTGCACGTGGAAACTAGTACCACTTATTACTTAAGCCGAGTTGCGTCACCTGACGCATCGTGTAAGATGCATTGAGTTGCGTCACCATGATGAAAACACGTTTTGAGTGGATAAGGGGGAATATGTTTCTTTTTAAGACGACTTTTGTAATTAAACTCGAATCTGGTTTTGTTAATCAAAAAGAAAATCGGATATGTCATTAACATCCGTCTACACATCAAGGAAATTGGTTCTTATATCTTCACACAATCACACACACATATACTTTTCTGGCAGCTAAGTGGCTTCGTTTGTGTTTACTTATCAGGTATATCAATGAGGACGACTCGATATTCCCAATGCTGAAAGATTCTGGCCGCACTGTATTCTTAGTGACAAACAGGTACTTCTATATTCTTAATTTTTGTCCCTAAGATTTTTTACTTTTGTTTTTTACCTGTGAAAAAATATATAATATATGAGTTCCTTCGTTATCTTAATAAGTAATCTTATCTGCTTCTGTGCTATATACGCATTCATGTTAATCTCATCTTTTAGAAAATCAAAGAAATGGTAAGCCTGCTTCTATTTATTTGTTACCTAAGACAGGTTAATTTAATGTGCAGTCTCTGGGATTATACAAATGTTGTAATGAATTTTTTGTTTGGATCACGCACTATGAATGACGGTTCTTCTTTGAGCTTTGACTGGCTCAAATATTTCGACGTTGTGGTCACCGGCAGGTCATTTCTTTACTTAGTTGAAAGGCCATGCATATATTCTATGAGTAACAGAATATGTATATAAATAAAAAGGTCTGTTAATGCAGTGCTAAACCAAGCTTTTTTCATGACAAAAACCGTGCTAATCTTTTTGCGGTTGAGGTTGAGTCAGGGAAGCTTATTAATACAGTCAATGGTACTCCGCTTGCTCAGGTTTGTGAATACACACATCTTATTCTTTATACTTGTTCGTATGTTAAAAGACTTAATCAATTATGATTAGGTGGGAGGTCCTGCTGTAGAATTGCCAGATCAGTTCCTAAATAAGCACTGTAAAGTGTTTCAGGTACAGCATACTTAACATATCAGAATAATACATAATGTTGGTTATTAGTGTCATATACATAAACAATATGACTCTTCTCAACTGATTCAGGGTGGTAACGTTGGCCATTTGCATAAATTACTGAATGTGGGATCAAGCTCGCAGGTATTTTATTTTATTTCTCGTTTTTCATTGATTCATGTATTATTTTTCCTAATATTTCATTTTATTTTGTTGATTGTTATTGCCTTCACTTACTGCACTTTAGTACTTTCATAAAATTAATATACTGTTCAATTATTCTTAGGTCTTATATGTGGGAGATCACATATATGGGGATGTATTAAGAAGTAAAAAAGTCCTCGGTACGATTTTATGTATTCATGATGTCATTTATAATATCATTGTGTTCCTATCGAGGCGTCTATTAATCATTCTTGAGCATTGATTATAATATTGCCACACGAAACAGGGTGGAGGACGATGCTAATAGTCCCGGAAATAGAAAAAGAAGCTGGAATCCTCTCATCCTCTCGGGAAACTAGAAAGATAATATCATTGCTTTTGACACTTTTGGTTTCCTCGCGCCTGAAGCTGTGGAGCTACTTACCCGTGTTCAGCGGGTCATGCATAGTAATGTTATGACTCCAAGATCAGCAAATATAGTTTTTAAAAGATTGGGTTTTGCGATTCAAAAAGGGGTAGGGGCGCAGCTTGTTGCCCGCTTGCCTTCTGTTTCGATGTAATCCAATAAACAATCAAAGATTGATTAATAAAATTTCAATATATGATTTAACATCTTTATACCGAAACTTGTATTTGTGCAGTTACTAAAACTGATGCGGGCTGAGAGAGATACGATTGAAGATGATATCCATCATTTCAAGTGGTCCCTCGAGTATGTATTTCCAAACAGGCGGGCTTGGGTAACGGGCCAGAAAGGCAGTTTTTGCGTGTCAAATACGATAACAACAATTATATTGTTTCTGAAGTAATAATCTGCTTTTCAATTTAGCTGTTAAAGATAAAACACAACCAAATTGACCCATTGAGTATTTTCCCTATAAAGAAACCCACACTAAATGCCTTTAATTCATTCATTTTGCAATTCTTTGCCATTAACTATGGGTGTTTTACTAAAAAAAATTTTTCTTGCTTCTAGACATGAAGAGATGGATGCCGGTGAAAGGAAAACGCTCACCGAAAAGCTGGATGTACTTGAGGTAACATACTAAATGATTTCAAAATTGAAATGTAAGGCCCCCGACCCGGGAACCCTACTTTCTCGCTGGTTGGATTTACTCATTCACATAATTCGTAAAATTAGAGTTAATTAAAACATTTCGCGGAAATAAAAGTCATTCATTCATACATAACATAAACATCTCATCTTAAAATAACATAACATAAGTCTTAAACATAAAACATAAATGACACGGATGTCTTCTTCATAGCGATGTCAGTCTTTCTCTTGTTGCCACGTGTCCTCATCAAGCAACTTGTCTCATTCTACTTACCTGTGTGCATACTAAAAGTCAGCTACGCTGAGTAAGTTCTAGTCAATTAACATACAATACATTCACTTACTTACCAATACGCGTCCAAAGATACGTATTAATACTTACCTGTTCGTCTATCATTCAATCATACATACGTACATACATTCATACTTCTTACTGACAACATACCTCGGATACTATAAAGATCCGGTCCTCACTTACCTTGGATATTATAAGGGTCCAGTGCCCTACGTACCTCGGAATTTATAAGGATTTTGTGTCCTTCATACCTTAGATCTCCTCAGAGTCCAGTCCCTACTTACCTTGGATATTATAAGGGTCCGGTGCCCTACTTACCTCGATTATTATTAGGGCCCGGTGCCCTCTAACATACCATACCATTCTAACTTCATCGGGCCCTCTAACATACCATACCATTCTAACTTCATTTCATTTCCTTTCTAATTCCTTCAATCATAACTAATATAACATTACGTGCATGCTAATTAATCAATCCATAACATTCACATTCATACACAAACATATATATACACTTACCATTTAAGTTAAGTGTATAAATCTAAACACATCGTAGTATGCACACAGCCCCAAAAACATAACACATAAAAAAGGCTAGAACTCACCTGGATCCTGTTACGTTCACCGTTTATAGTAATTCCCTTCTTGGAGTTGAGCGCGGCTAACTGTTTAACATATATATTCATTAATTAACCATATACTAACATAATTAATTAAATTTGTATTTATTAATCTAGCGTACTTGATAAGCTAGGCTTGTTTGTTTGGGCTAACAAATCTAACGAAATAATTTTATTTAACGACGGTCTTTAACGAAATTATTATATATATATTTCTTTGCTTTAACGGATTATTTATTTGAAAAAAATATATCGTGTTATACGGAGGTGACGGAGTTGGTTGGTTTGGTTTATTTGTTAGATTTTTTTTTTTTTAGATAAATAAAGAGATTTTATTGCTTCTATAATATATGATTGTTTATTGGATTACATCGAAACAGAAGGCAAGCGGGCAACAAGCTGCGCCGCTACTCCTTTTTGAATCGCAAAACCCAATCTTTTAAAAACTATATTTGCTGATCTTGGAGTCATAAAATTACTATGCATGACCCGCTGAACACGGGTAAGTAGCTCCACAGCTTCAGGCGCGAGGAAACCAAAAGTGTCAAAAGCAATGGCCCAGTTCCCATCGCATGAACCCTTTCGCATAAAAAGAATTTCATGCGAGATCCGGGATTCGACCTCGTGACTTCTCACACTCAAAAGCAACAACTCCACCACTAAGCTAGAGTGCTTGGACTGTATTCCTTCCTTTCCACTTATTTATGTATAGATATTGTTTTGCTGCATGCATCCTTCATTTTACTATTATTTATTATTATCATTATTACATTATTATTGTTATCAACATGCTGTGCTACTGCTGTTGTTCACATATCAATATATCATACTTTTCATTTTATTATCATATTATTATTTGCACTATTGCGCCACTGTTATTATGATACTAGTATTACGATATTATTATTATTATTATTATTATTATTATTGTTTTTCTATTACTTTTATTATTATTTTCATTATTACACTCGACCAAGATCTAGCTCGTTTTAGGTAAAGTTCGAACCTTTATCGATTTTTAATGCCCGGTTTAGCTAGATCTTGAATCCCTTATACAAACCGAACCTAAATGAACAAGCTTTTCGTTATAAAACGTACCTTAGACGAACCGGTTTGAATCGGTTTCTCGTACACGGCCGAATCTTGGTGTATTTCTTGTTTACTACGATGCTCGAATACCAACTTCGTTTCTTCCTTGGATTTGGATCCGAAAGGAAGAGAGTATATGTGTGTGTTTGGAGTGTGTTGGTAAAAATGGAAAGATATGAGATCTAGGGTTTTAGAAAGGTTTTAAGGGGTATTTATACCCTTAGCTCATGGACCTTAGGCCCATTAATTACTATGTCTATGTTTTATGGTTAAGTCCATAACCATTTAAGCATACCATTTCTTATTTTAATTTATTTATCCTATGAGAAGTAAATAACAAAGTTTATTTAAATGTTACTTCATTTATTATTTTTAAAAAGTCGGACGTTACATGAAACGTGCACGTTTAAAGAATTTTTTTAACTTTCTTGAATATCCTTATCATACCCTTATATTTTAGATTTTTTGCATGTGAATATATATCATTATTACATCATTCTAATTTATAATTTCTGTAAGTGAATATATGAACCATGGTCAGCTCATATTTTTGTTATACATATAGGTTCAGCGCACCCGTGCACGTGCAGCTCATCAAGAGTCCCAGAGAACTTACCACCAGAAGGTAATCAGTGTATAAGGATTTTAAGTTTTCTTATTTCTTTGTTTTTCTTTTTAAGAAAAAAAATCGAACGGAAGTCGTGTATATATTTCTTGAGTGACGTCTTTTATATTATCGACAGTTCCATCCAGTATGGGGACAGCTGATGAAAACTGGGTATCAGAACTCCTGCTTTGCGCATCAGATTTCACTAGCAATTTCAACCCATTTAGTAAAAAACCGTACCAATTCAGGATGCACTTTATTGACAATGGGCCAAACCATAAGCATTCGCCAAAATGCAGCGGGTCAAACAAAGGTCAATTAATGCATGGGCATCAAATGTTTACATCCAAAATCATTTTCTTTAAGACAAACATTTCAACATTATATTTTTATCTTAATACATTATCATATGTTTTGACATACCCGTTTTGACCCGCAACTTAAACCGCCTGGCCCGCCTTGTTTCATTGTAAACGAGACTGAATATGAGTTTCACTTTTTAATAATATAGGTGGAGAGATTTGCCTGTCTTTACACAAGTGACGTTGGAAATCTGGGGCTATACTCTCCTGACAAGTACTACAAGCCAAGTGAGAACTTCATGGATCATGAGTCAAATGCTCTCTTTCTAAACAAAAAAGTATTGTAAAGAAAAGAGTATGTTGTTTGTTGTGTGCGGTTTCAATACATGCTGAGTTGAACTCTTTAGTCTTAGTGAAGTAGTTTGTTTGCTGTTTTCTATGTAGATATATGTTTATGACTATATATGTGGTCCATGAACCATTTTACTAGCATAACTTGATGCAATAGATAAAGATCATGGTTGTGAATCTAACACGAATCTCGCAGGTTTGACCCGACACTAATTGACTCAATAGAGAAAATGCATTTCATAATTACTTTTAACTGGCTAGGCGCATAAAAGTTTCTAAAAACCACATATCCATCAAACATCTTTTGATTCTGTGAACGTGCATCTAGCAAACAACAGTCTTTGGATATAAATGTTTCATCAATATCTGCTAAGTAGACATCATATGTAGAATCAAAAGAATTTGCTGATAAATGTTGGATAGAATGATGTCAAAAAATAAGATCCTTCATTCATGCATTCATAGCCTCCTTAAGTAACTTCTCAGTGAGAGCTTTCGGTAGTCCCATCACACTATCAGTTGTTCCTTTCTGCATTTTAGCATGATAAAAACATGGTTTATAAACTTTAAAAATTCTATTTGGTGTTTGTAAGAGAGAAAGAGGGAGACAAACCACATCTTTAACGCATGGAACGATCAAGGGGTGTTCAATTATAAGAGCTCCAGCAACCCTGAGCACTAGCCCCTCCACAAGCTGCACAAATATAAGATGGCTTAAATAATTTAAAATATAAATTTAAATTGCAATAACAACTTTTTTTTAATTACCAGCTTATCAATAACATTGTCTGGTATCTCATGGAAATGAATCTGCAATCATCAACATGTTAACGGGTCAACATTTTCATTTAGGGTCCACAATCACATGACATAAAGACAATTGAACATATACTGATAATTTCAACCCGTTTAATTATAATAGAGACTGCTAAAAATAAATTTAATCTATAACAAGTCAAACATTTAAAAAAATTAAATAAATAAATAAAATGTGTCGACAGCGGGTCAAAAGCCACCGAAGCTTATTTTAATCTGCAGAACTTCTAAGTCGATTTGTTTCGAAAATTAGATTGCTATTGTTGAAGCAATAACAAAATAGTAATCAAATATGACACAACTATTTAAAAAATAAAATGTCATTTTTGGAATATAACGGTTTTGGGATAATTTGACCCAAGTCTTCAATTTCCATTTATCCCATTTAGTCAATTATCCGATTTGGCCTGAACATGTTTTAACCTATTACCCAACCCGTCCATTTTTCTACCAACTATGAACATTCACCTATTTATGTTTTTATCTCTAATAGGACAAACGGGTAAAAAAAGTATATTAAATGGGGTCAAAAACAGGTCGAAATTCAAATAACTCAAAATATACTATAATGCATAGAACCTCCCAAATCAGTTTATAAATAAAAATAGATAATTATTGAAATAGTACCTCTACTTTGTCCCAATCCCCTTTAGTGAATCCAGTCTTGAGGTTTGTAACAAAAACAGAGCTAAGGGTAGATGCATGTTTACCAGAATAACCTGTTACATATCTGCTTGTTAAAACCACCAAAACCAGTAGATCATAAAACTGAAATAGAATAATGAAGTAAACAAACTTTTAATAAATTGGCGTGCTTCATCTTCATCAGAGGGTTTTTCCCTGATCGCGCCTTCATAAACCACCACCTATAAATAATAATAATTAGTTTAGCAGCATAACCAAAACCAATAAATTTGGATAGTCGCATGCATCTAAACATCATTGGAGGGTCAAACTAATACTATATGTATTATTTAATCTTTGTTGATGTAAATAACATTTGAAGCATAAGAGGTGAAGGAATTGATTAATACTTGGTCACAAGTAATTAGTAGTGTTGGCTCAGCATCTTTGTCTTCACCAATATAGTTATTCTGGTAATTGGTTAACAAGAATGCCTCATAATGTTTCTAATTTACAAATAAATAAATAAATAAATGTGAGAAAGAAATTAGTTATACATACTGTATCAGATGCTATTAAGATAGTTGATTTCTCATCCTTGTTCTGATCATCAGCAATTTGAAGCTTGGACACTATGGCATCAGCCTGTGACAATGCATAACATAAATACATAGATATTAATTGGATGCATTTCAGAAGTGATTGTTAGAATATCTGATATTTGCATTCTGACATTGAGACAAAGATTCTGATTTTGTGTCGTATGGTCATATAATCAGAGTTTTATACTAGTTATCTAATAATGATGTGAAGTTACCTTTGCTTTAGCAAGAGCCATGACCAAGTCTTCTGGTTTGTCGGTTCGGATGGCTTTCTCGTCTATATCTGCAGACTAAACAGTATAAAAAAAAGAAAGTTAACACTATAGTAAGCAGCAGCAGATACATATACTAATAATAATACCATGATTGTGAAGTGGTATCCCATTTGAGCTAATATCTTTTGACGAGCTACGGAAGATGATCCCAATATTATCTGCATAATGAGTTCAACACTCAAACATCTAGCATTAGTTAAAAGCCCTAATTAATCATAAAGACCTATAATGATGCGATAAACCCTAAGAAAATTGATGAAACAGAGACTTACCCTAAACGGAGAATCAGTTGGGTCCATAGCTGGATTTGTTAGTAGCAGGAGATGGAGATTAATGGATAGTATTTTTAGGGCTAATTAACGACCACACGCGCCAAACAACCAAATTTCTGAATCTATATCTATGGCTTCTTTAAACTCGATGGAACCGTAACCTCACATAATATAACACTTGTCGGCTATTTATCGGTAATTACTCATGTTAGTATTTTAGTGTAATTGGATTAACTGATCGATCAATTTAATCATAGTAAACATTAAACAAGTTCGGGATGTGCGGAGTGCACGCTTTCTTTAGTTTACTATGATGTTAGGGGCGAAACCCCTAACGAACGGGGGTCCAGGGGCAGCGCCCCCCGTTGCGGGGTTCTAGGGGCGGCAGCCCCTAGTAGGGTCCAAGGAGCAACGCCCCTGGCTAGGGTTAAGCTGCCAAGTCAGCTTGGAAAAATTTTATTTTCGTTAATATTGCTTCATTAAAATTTCATTAGAAAAATGAATTTTATGATTATGTCACACATAATCATAAGTTTAATTTGGATTTTATTTATTAACGAATTTTGAATTTTGAATTTTGAATAGATAACTGCTTAAAGCAGTTATCTAACTTTGAAACTGTCTGGAAACTGCCTTAGGTTAATATATCGTTCATATTTGGATTGATTTTTTTTTCTCTGGTTCATCTTCCTCACAAATTTCATACGAAATTCTTGTCTCAAGTTAGAGTTTTATCCGATTAAAGTATTTTGGAGAACCATCAAAATAACTTTTAATCTGAAAATTATCACACGACTCTCTAAATAATCCAGATTGCTATTTTGAAATCCCCAACAAAAGATTAAAAGTTATTGCTTGTTGAAAGATGTCAAACGGAGAGTCTTCTAAGACGTCATTGAGAAATTCCAGAAATTGGAGAAGTTTGAAGGGATCGATTTTCGTAGATGGCAGAAAAAGATGCACTTCTTTTTAACCACTCTCAAACTTGTGTACGTACTGAGTACACCGATGCCTGCAGTGGAGATGAGTGATGATGAGAACGTGACAATGCAGCAGACCCGAAGGCAGACCAAATGAAAAAACGATGATTATCTGTGTCGAGGTCACATATTAAATGGTATGTCTGATTCATTGTTTGATGTTTATCATAGTGTAGAATCTGCTAGTGAATTTTGGGAAACTCTAGAATCAAAATATATGGCAGAAGATGCATCTAGTAAGAAATTTCTTGTTGGTAATTTCTTAAACTATAAGATGGTTGATTCTAGATCTGTGATAGAACAATATAATGAGTTGTTGAGAATGTTAGGGCAGTTTAAGCAGTATAACATGAACATGGATGAATCAATTGTTGTGTCGAGCATGATTGATAAATTACCTCCTTCTTGGAAAGATTTTAGAAACACCATAAAACATAAAAAGGAGGAATATACCATGGTTGAATTAGGAACCACGTTTCAAATTGAAGAGTCTATAAGAGCTCAAGAGAAAGTGTGGATTAAAGAACCCACGGGCCCTAATTCTGTTAACATGGTGGAATCATCCAAGGCTGCTGAAAAACGCAAAGGGAAACGAAAGTTTCAAAGTTCCAACAATTTCAATCCCAATAAGAAGTCAAAGTCAGTGTGTTGGAAGTGTGGAAAGCCCGGTCACTTTAAAAAGGACTGTCGGACCGGTAAAAGTGATGGAAAAGGCAAGTTAGATGGTGCTGGTCCAAACGGGTCTAAGGACTCGGGAAAACAAGGTCAGGCTTTAATACCTAATTATAATTCGGTACAGAATTATTGTTCTTTAATATCTCAAGCATGTTATGTGCAGGATGATGATATTTCCTGGTGGGTGGATTCAGGAGCAACAAGTCATGTTTGCAAAAATCTCCAATGGTTTAGGAAGCTTGAACCAGTTGAAGATGGATCTACTTTAATCATGGGAAACGTTGCTACTGAACCTATCAAGGGTTTAGGGTCTGTTGAACTTTTATTTACTTCCGGAAAATATTTGCTTTTAAATAATGTCTTGTATGTACCTGGGATTCGAAAGAATCTGTTGTCTGGTATTGCTTTGAATAATTATGGTTACAAACAAGTGATCGAAAGTGACAAGTTTATCTTGTCAAGACATGGTGCCTTTGTTGGCTTTGGTTATCTTTGTAACGGGATGTTTAAGTTGAATTTGGATGTTCCTTTTCATAATTCTGTTTCCATGATTTCTACTAGCTCTAATAGAACTTTGGATAAATCTGTTTTATGGCATGCTAGTTAGGACATGTTCATTATAAAAGATTAAACGATATGTCTAAAATAAGTTTAATACCTGGTTTTGATATTATTAATGGAAAATGTCATACTTGTTATTTAATTAAGTTAACTAGAAAACCTTTTACAAATCGATTAAATAGAGAATCCAAAGTATTAGAACTGATTCATAGTGATTTATGTAATTACAATGATACACCATCTTTAGGAAATAAAAGATATGTAATTATATTTATTGATGATTCTTCTAGATTTTGCTTTGTTTATTTATTACATGCTAAAGGTGAATCACTTGACAAATTTAAAATATATAAACAAGAAGTTGAATTACATCAAAATGAGTTGATCAAAAATCTTCGTACTGATAAAGGAGGTGAGTATTATGATCCGGAATATTTTCAATCTACCGGTATAATACATCAAACAACGGCTCCTTATACACCACAACAAAATGGTGTGGCGGAAAGGAAGAATAGGACCTTAAAATAAATAGTGTTGGCTCAGCATCTTTGTCTTCACCAATATAGTTATTCTGGTAATTGGTTAACAAGAATGCCTCATAATGTTTCTAATTTACAAATAAATAAATAAATAAATGTGAGAAAGAAATTAGTTATACATACTGTATCAGATGCTATTAAGATAGTTGATTTCTCATCCTTGTTCTGATCATCAGCAATTTGAAGCTTGGACACTATGGCATCAGCCTGTGACAATGCATAACATAAATACATAGATATTAATTGGATGCATTTCAGAAGTGATTGTTAGAATATCTGATATTTGCATTCTGACATTGAGACAAAGATTCTGATTTTGTGTCGTATGGTCATATAATCAGAGTTTTATACTAGTTATCTAATAATGATGTGAAGTTACCTTTGCTTTAGCAAGAGCCATGACCAAGTCTTCTGGTTTGTCGGTTCGGATGGCTTTCTCGTCTATATCTGCAGACTAAACAGTATAAAAAAAAGAAAGTTAACACTATAGTAAGCAGCAGCACATACATATACTAATAATAATACCATGATTGTGAAGTGGTATCCCATTTGAGCTAATATCTTTTGACGAGCTACGGAAGATGATCCCAATATTATCTGCATAATGAGTTCAACACTCAAACATCTAGCATTAGTTAAAAGCCCTAATTAATCATAAAGACCTATAATGATGCGATAAACCCTAAGAAAATTGATGAAACAGAGACTTACCCTAAACGGAGAATCAGTTGGGTCCATAGCTGGATTTGTTAGTAGCAGGAGATGGAGATTAATGGATAGTATTTTTAGGGCTAATTAACGACCACACGCGCCAAACAACCAAATTTCTGAATCTATATCTATAGCTTCTTTAAACTCGATGGAACCGTAACCTCACATAATTACTCATGTTAGTATTTTAGTGTAATTGGATTAACTGGTCGATCAATTTAATCATAGTAAACATTAAACAAGTTCGGGATGTGCGGAGTGCACGCTTTCTTTAGTTTACTATGATGTTAGGGGCGAAACCCCTAACGAACGGGGGTCCAGGGGCAGCGCCCCCCGTTGCGGGGTTCTAGGGGCGGCAGCCCCTAGTAGGGTCCAAGGGGCAACGCCCCTGGCTGGGGTTAAACTGCCAAGTCAGCTTGGAAAAATTTTATTTTCGTTAATATTGCTTCATTAAAATTTCATTAGAAAAATGAATTTTATGATTATGTCACACATAATCATAAGTTTAATTTGGATTTTATTTATTAACGAATTTTGAATTTTGAATAGATAACTGCTTAAAGCAGTTATCTAACTTTGAAACTGCCTGGAAACTGCCTTAGGTTAATATATCGTTCATATTTGGATTGATTTTTTTTTTCTCTGGTTCATCTTCCTCACAAATTTCATACGAAATTCTTGTCTCAAGTTAGAGTTTTATCCGATTAAAGTATTTTGGAGAACCACCAAAATAACTTTTAATCTGAAAATTATCACACGACTCTCTAAATAATCCAGATTGCTATTTTGAAATCCCCAACAAAAGATTAAAAGTTATTGCTTGTTGAAAGATGTCAAACGGAGAGTCTTCTAAGAACGTCATTGAGAAATTCCGGAAATTGGAGAAGTTTGAAGGGATCGATTTTCGTAGATGGCAGAAAAAGATGCACTTCTTTTTAACCACTCTCAAACTTGTGTACGTACTGAGTACACCGATGCCTGCAGTGGAGATGAGTGATGATGAGAACGTGACAATGCAGCAGACCCGAAGGCAGACCAAATGAAAAAACGATGATTATCTGTGTCGAGGTCACATATTAAATGGTATGTCTGATTCATTGTTTGATGTTTATCATAGTGTAGAATCTGCTAGTGAATTATGGGAAACTCTAGAATCAAAATACATGGCAGAAGATGCATCTAGTAAGAAATTCCTTGTTGGTAATTTCTTAAACTATAAGATGGTTGATTCTAGATCTGTGATGGAACAATATAATGAGTTGTTGAGAATGTTAGGGCAGTTTAAGCAGTATAACATGAACATAGATGAATCAATTGTTGTGTCGAGCATGATTGATAAATTACCTCCTTCTTGGAAAGATTTTAGAAACACCATAAAACATAAGAAGGAGGAATATACCATGGTTGAATTAGGAACCACGTTTCAAATTGAAGAGTCTATAAGGGCTCAAGAGAAAGTGTGGATTAAAGAACCCACGGGCCCTAATTCTGTTAACATGGTGGAATCATCCAAGGCTGCTGAAAAACGCAAATGGAAACGAAAGTTTCAAAGTTCCAACAATTTCAATCCCAATAAGAAGTCAAAGTCAGTGTGTTGGAAGTGTGGAAAGCCCGGTCACTTTAAAAAGGACTGTCGGACCGGTAAAAGTGATGGAAAAGGCAAGTTAGATGGTGCTGGTCCAAGCGGGTCTAAGGACTCGGGAAAACAAGGTCAGGCTTTAATACCTAATTATAATTCGGTATAGAATTATTGTTCTTTAATATCTCAAGCATGTTATGTGCAGGATGATGATATTTCCTGGTGGGTGGATTCAGAAGCAACAAGTCATGTTTGCAAAAATCTCCAATGGTTTAGGAAGCTTGAACCAGTTGAAGATGGATCTACTTTAATCATGGGAAACGTTGCTACTGAACCTATCAAGGGTTTAGGGTCTGTTGAACTTTTATTTACTTCCGGAAAATATTTGCTTTTAAATAATGTCTTGTATGTACCCGGGATTCGAAAGAATCTGTTGTCTGGTATTGCTTTGAATAATTATGGTTACAAACAAGTGATCGAAAGTGACAAGTTTATCTTGTCAAGACATGGTGCCTTTGTTGGCTTTGGTTATCTTTGTAACGGGATGTTTAAGTTGAATTTGGATGTTCCTTTTCATAATTCTGTTTCCATGATTTCTACTAGCTCTAATAGAACTTTGCATAAATCTGTTTTATGGCATGCTAGTTAGGACATGTTCATTATAAAAGATTAAACGATATGTCTAAAATAAGTTTAATACCTGGTTTTGATATTATTAATGGAAAATGTCATACTTGTTATTTAATTAAGATAACTAGAAAACCTTTTACAAATCGATTAAATAGAGAATCCAAAGTATTAGAACTGATTCATAGTGATTTATGTAATTACAATGGTACACCATCTTTAGGAAATAAAAGATATGTAATTACATTTATTGATGATTCTTCTAGATTTTGCTTTGTTTATTTATTACATGCTAAAGGTGAATCACTTGACAAATTTAAAATATATAAACAAGAAGTTGAATTACATCAAAATGAGTTGATCAAAAATCTTCGTACTGATAAAGGAGGTGAGTATTATGATCCGGAATATTTTCAATCTACCGGTATAATACATCAAACAACGGCTCCTTATACACCACAACAAAATGGTGTGGCGGAAAGGAAGAATAGGACCTTAAAATAAATGGTTAATGCCATGTTATCCTATTTGGGTTTAAGTGATGGATTTTGGGGTGAGGCTATGTTAACAGCATGTTATTTATTGAATAAAGTTCCAAATAAACGGAATAAAATAACCCCATATGAACTTTGGTACAAAAAAGTCACCAAATTTAAGTTTTCTTAAAGTTTGGGGATGTAGAGCCGTGGTTAGGCTAACTGAACCAAAAAGGAAAACTTTGGGTGAAAGAGGTATAGATTGCATATTTATTGGTTATGCTGAGCATTCCAAGGCTTATAGGTTTTATGTAATAGAACCTATTGACTCAGTGTCTATAAACACTGTTATAGAGTCAAGAGATGCAATATTTGATGAACAAAGATTCACTTCCGTACCTAGACCAAAGGACATGAGTCATAGTTTGAAGATATCTCAAACTATAGATGAAGATGTACCATCAACCAGCACTGAACCAAGAAAAAGTACAAGAATAAATAAACCTAAAAATTTTGGTGATGATTTTCAAGTTTATTTAGTTAAAGGGTCAAGTGATGGGATTGTATCCCAATATCAATATTGTTTTAATATTGAGGAGGATCCAAGAACATTTAGTGAAGCAATGACATCTAGAGATGTTACTTTCTGGAAAGAAGCAATTCAAGATGAAATTGATTCTATAATGCAAAACAATACTTGGAAACTAATTGACTTACCCCCTGGGTGTAAACCATTGGGAAGTAAGTGGATTTTCAAAAAGAAAATGAAGGTGGATGGTAGCATAGACAAGTTTAAAGCCCGATTGGTTATCCAAGGTTTTAGACAAAAGGAAGGCATTGACTTCTTTGATACATATGCACCAGTTGCTAGGATTTCGACCATTAGGTTGTTAATAGCACTTGCTGCTATACACAATCTTGTAATTCACCAAATGGATGTAAAAACTGCATTTTTGAATGGTGAATTGGATGAGGAGATATATATGAAACAACCTTAAGGCTTTGTTTTGCCTGGAAATGAGAATAAAGTTTGTAAATTGATCAAATAGTTGTATGGTCTTAAGCAAGCACCAAAACAGTGGCATCAAAAATTTGATGATGTGATATTGTCTAATGGCTTTATACTAAATCAAGCTGACAAATGTGTATATAGTAAATTTGATGCATCTGGTAAAGGAGTAATAATTTGCTTATATGTAGATGACATGTTGATATTTGGCACTAACCAAGATCAAGTTGATAACACAAAGAAATTTTTGTCATTTAAATTTGCCATGAAAGACATGGGGGAGGCAGAGGTGATTCTTGGTATAAAAATCACACGTAATAACAATGGTATTACAATTTCTCAATTTCATTATATTGAGAAGGTTTTGAAGAAATTTAACTTCAAAGATTGTTATTCCGTGAGTACTCCCATGGATCCTAATGTTAAGCTCCTACCAAATAAAGGTATTGCTGTAAATCAGCTGGAATACTCAAGAGCTATAGGATCACTCATGTATGCTATGATAAGCACTAGGCCTGATATTGCTTATGCTGTTGGAAAGCTTAGTATATATACTAGTAATCCAAGTTCATATCATTGGCAAGCAATTAATCGAGTATTTAGATACTTGAAAGGAACCATGGACTATGGTTTAAGTTACAAAGGATTTCCTTCTATTTTAGAAGGATATTCTGATGCGAGTTGGATTACTAATATGGAAGATCATTCTTCCACAAGTGGATGGGTATTTCTACTTGGAGGAGGAGCTATATCTTGGGCATCAAAAAAAAGCAAACTTGTATAACTAACTCAACAATGGAATCTGAGTTTGTGGCATTAGCAGCAGCTGGTAAAGAAGCTGAGTGGCTAAGAAATTTAATTTATGAAATTCCATTGTGGCCTAAACCGATATCTTCTATATCTATCCGATGTGATAGTTAAGCTACTTTGGCTAAGGCATATAGTCAAGTGTATAATGGCAAGTCTAGACACTTAGGTGTTAGACATAACATGATTCGTGAACTTATAACGAATGGAGTAATATCGGTGGAGTTTGTGAGAACTCACATGAATTTAGCTGATCATTTAACCAAAGGGTTGAGTAAGGATCTTGTGCACAAGGCGGCTATAGGGATGGGTTTAAAGTCCATCTAAAATCTTCCATGTTAAGATACCCAATTCCCATCTAATATGACATTAGGTGCCGAATTCAATGTGGAAAGCTTAACATCTGAAGATTGGAACACATTATTATTTACATCCCAAGGTATGTGTTCAGACCTGCAAGTTGAGGAGGTTGAAGTATAACTTCTTAATAGTTCTTTTAAAAAATTGCATATGCAGGTGCAAGAGCAAAAGAACTACCTATATGAGTATGAAGTTTAGCTGATTCAAGAAGCTGAGACTTGGCTTTGATATGCTTATGAAGGATTAGGACACCAAGCTAGTAAAATAAAGTTTCATGTAAGAATATGTAAGTATGTAAACTTATATGTATATTATCTTCGAGTATTTACTATGAATAGCAAGGGTTCAATCCATAGCGACACCCTGATATTCGGATATTTGGAATGTGTAATATACTAAGATGAAATTCAATCGTCACGACATTTCATTTATGCATAAGTTTGTTTGTTTGTGAGAAGTTTTAGTTAATCAAGGATTGCACTAAAATGGGGGAGGATTGTTAGTATTTTAGTGTAATTGGATTAACTGGTTGATCAATTTAATCATAGTAAACATTAAGCAAGTTTGGGATGTGCAGAGTGCACGCTTTCTTTAGTTTACTATGATGTTAGGGGCGAAGCCCCTAACGAACGGGGTCCGGAGGCAGCGCCCCCCGTTGCGGGGTTCTAGGGGCAGTAGCCCCTAGCAGGGTCCAAGGGGCAGCGCCCTGGCTGGGGTTAAGCTGCTAAGTCAGCTTGGAAAAATTTTATTTTCGTTAATATTGCTTCATTAAAATTTCATTAGAAAAATGGATTTTATGATTATGTCACACATAATCATAAGTTTAATTTGGATTTTATTTATTAACGAATTTTGAATTTTGAATAGATAACTGCTTAAAGCAGATAACGAACTTTGAAACTGCCTGGAAACTGCCCTAGGTTAATATATCGTTCATATTTGGATTGATTTTTTTTTCTCTGGTTCATCTTCCTCACAAATTTCATACGAAATTCTTGTCTCAAGTTAGATTTTTATCCGATTAAAGTATTTTGGAGAACCACCAAAATAACTTTTAATCTGAAAGTTATCACACGACTCTCTAAATAATCCAGGTTGCTATTTTGAAATCCCCAACAACTCATACCCTTTGGGTTTCGGTAATTGGGCTGGTAGGATCTACAATTATTTAAGTCAGGTTGTATGCCACCAAATTCAATTCAATACATGTAAAACTTTTAAAAGTAATCTCATATTCGATACACGTTCCATATGTTTCGATTTTCAGGTATTTTTAATTGGGTTAGGGCCTCATCGTCATTCGCATTTTGTATGAAAGCAAGTGTAAGGAAGATAAAAGAAAAAGGAATTTAAACAACTTTTATTTCTAACTTTCTGGATTTGGATAGAAAGTAATCAAATACAAATGTAAGACTTTGTCATTTACTTTGTGCTTTCACCTAAAATAACCAAGTAAAAATCTTAAATGGATATAGCTGGAAAATTGTAACTTTACTTTTTCCTTGTTTCAATTCGAGAACATAAATCTTTATTTTATTTTCCTTTCATTCGAACTCTATAACACAAAACTACATCATGTATATCTCTTCCTTTCCTTTTTATTTTCTCCTTAATTTCGTTTTCCCTTTTTCCTTTCATTCGTTAACTTAGGAACACAGTGTAAATGAATTAAAATGAAGTTTAACTCGGTTATGATTCTAACTTTTTTAATCTATACTTTAGTTTAGCTGTCAAGTAAATTACAGGTAGGGTCCTTAATTTTTATTAACTATTCCAGACATTACGTCTTTTACTCTAACGACTGTCTATTTAGGGTGTTAAATCCAGACCGTAAACATTTGTAGTGGCCATTAACCCATTGCCAAATAGGCTCAGAAACACTCTAGCACCACTACGGCTATTGTGTATAAGAGGCATTGTCCATGTTGACGTGCCACTAGAATGATGAGTGTTGCCCACATTTCACTTTTATCAACTATGGTAAGCCAATCACATCGTTTCCTAATTTTTTAAATTTTATTATAATTAATTTAAATATTATTTAGTTATTACATGGGTTTGAAACCACTATGCATAAAACTGTAAAAAACTCTCGTGCCTACGTGGTAGTGATATGATGGGATGCTTCCACAACCACTACGGATGGCCTTATCTATATCTATACTATATATAAAGCAGTAGTTAGGGGACTCCTGACTTTTAAAAGGTAGCAAATTCATTGCTTTATGTACAACACATAATTCATTGCTTTATGTACAACACATAATGCTTCTAAAATATAGAATTTGGAGATACTTAAGACTTTTTAATCACTAAGTTTTGCGTAAACTTTTTTTTTCAAAATATAGTTACAACATTAATGGTCCCTCAACCTCACCCCCTCTTTGTTAATTTAAATAATAGTTACAGATATGCCCTTTAATTCCAAACCAACATCCCTAGGACTTTAACGGTCATAACATTTTCACATGTTAATACTTCTATTAAAATTACACAATAAAAATGAGCATTTTATTCTCTTTAACTTGGACATGATATTGTTATATTTTTTTAGTTTTAAAAAGGAAACACGCTACCTGATTACAAGTTGGATACGACAACAAGTCGGGCGAGCTCAGATTAGGGTCGGAATGAGTCGATACAAAAAAGGGGGTTAATTTGGTTCGGGTTGGTATGGGTTCGAGCCGAAAGGGGTTAGGTCAAAACGGTGTCGAGTCGGAACAGGTTTCTGGCCAAAACAGGTTGGTTAAAAAAATGATTTATTAATTACTGTATATTTCAATTTTGGTTCTTAATTTTTGTCACATATTACGCGGATGTCAATGTTTACATGTACATGCCCGATAAACGCGTGTCCGTAACGCATGTAACTCAATCTTGGTAAGTGCTCAACCCAGCGCCCCACACTGGTAACTGGCAAGAATTACGCACGTGGTGTTGGCTAACCGTGTTTTAATGTCGGTAACGTGTATTCCGGTCCGGTTAAGCGCGTTCAATCCTCAGATACACGCAACTGGCTTTGCACGAGTTATGTGTTCAATTTCGGGCTACGTATGTACTGCCATCAGGTGACGTATGTATCAACACTGATTGTGCGTTAAATGTCGAGTTGCATGCGCACCCCGTTGCATCGCGCAGCCACTTGCTAGCCATCCTTAACAATTTTCAACTGTCTACTTATTTCAAGTGCATGTCCAAGGTAAAAGTGGCATTGCCCGTCTAAGGTACCTTAGTTTTATTTTCCTGATGCTCATTGCATTTTCAAGACCCACTATCAAAGTTACCATTGTCCAAATTAAACATCTTCATCAATATCTTCCAAATCAATCTTATATGGGAATTGTTGTCAGCATCTTGATCAACATTTAATTTAAAATCCCTCATTTCAACCTCAACATCATATATCATTCTCAATAACTTCATAGCCATTCTGATAGAAACCGGAAATCTAAAGTACTGAAATTAAGATAATAGCCACATTCGAGGTAGGCTTGATCTCCAATTACAAGTTAAAGAACCCTAATTCTGATAAACATAAACATCCATAACTAATAACACAAAGATACTCCTATTAATACTAAACCCAATTGGCGGTTATAGAGCAAAACTGCCCCACTAATTTCTACTTAAACTGTTCCCGCTTGTTTGGTAAAATGGGTTTAGGCGGGAATAGATTCTAAGGGACCAGGTACGTATCACATTCTCAAGTACTTCATTACTTTTTTTCTTCATCTTCACTGTTTTGTTTATGGTTAATTCGGTTCGTTTGTCAGAAATTTACACTCCTAAGTCCTAACTACAACCACAATACTTATATATATTGCATGAAAGGTTCATGAACCCTAGTCATAATTCATAAACATATATGTACATAGCACAAACATAAAACATACAAACTAGTTCACTGAGACCAAAGGGTTTATCAGTATGTATTGGAACTGCACACAACAAACAGCATACTTTCTTTTCTTTATAGAGAGAGAACGACGTTCAACTCATGAGCCATGATGTTCTCACTTGGCCTGTAGTACTTTTCAGGCCAGTATAGCCCCAAGTTTCCGACTTCACTAGTATACAAGCATGCAAACCTCTCCACCTATATTATTAAAAAATAAAAATAAAAAAAATTCATGTTAAGAGGAGTTGAGTCGCCGTGCATCCTGAATTGATCCCTTTTTATATGTAAATGGGTTGAAATTATAATCTCTACTTGTAAGGATATAAAGTAATTCCTGGTGTGCAAAGCGGGAGTTCTGATACCCGGCTTTCATCAGCTGCCCCCACACCGGATGGAACTGTCCATAAAATAAAAACGTCACTCCAAAAAAATAAAATAAATAAATATATGACAACATAAAATCCGGTTGTTACCTTCTGGTGGAATGTTCTTCGGGACTCCTGATGAGCTGCACGCACACGTAAGCGCTGAGCCTATATGCATAATAAAAAAATGAGCCGACCACGATTCATGTATTAACTATTTAACATGCAAATTCTTTTCTTAATCAATTTGCCCGTTCGAGATATCACAGAATCTGTATTTACCCATTCATAACTGACGGTCCACTTGTATCATATGACCTCACTTCTTGTAGGTAAAAAAAAGTAAGGGCACTCGTTTAATTTTCGAAATGATTTAGTATATTACCTCAAGTAGGTCCAGATTTACAGAGAGCCTTTTCTGTTCGCCAACATCCATATCTTCATGCCTGAAAGCAAAATTTAATTAACGGGCGAAGAATTACAAAAGCAAAAGGCATTTAATGTGGGTAGGTTTCTTTATGTAGAGAAAAATACTAAATGGGCCAATTTGGTTGTGTTTTATCTTTAACAACAAAATAAAAATAAGTGCCTAGAAGGAAAAGATCATTACTTAAGCGATTAAATTTTTGTTATCGTATTTGACATGCTAATTGTCAATATATAAAAACTTAAATAAGTGTTTCGACCCACATAAAATTGCCTTTTTGACCCGTTAGCCAAGCTTGCCCGTTTTGCCACATCTACATAAATACATACTCAATGGACCACTTCAAGTGATGAATTTGATCCTCTATCTTATTGCGCTCACTCCTCATTAGCTTCAGTTTCTGCATAAATACAAGTTTTAGTATATCAATCAATCAATCAATCAATCAAACCCAGTATAAAGATGTTAAATCATAAATTGAAACTTTATTAAACCAGAATATTACCTTTAGGGTTTCCAATGAGGATGAGAGAATTTGGGCCTCTTTTTCTATTTCGGGAATGATAAGCAACGTCCTCCATCCTGTTTCATGTGGTATTACAATCAAAGCTCAAGAATGAAAAGACACTTCTAAAAGAACACAATGATAATACAAATGACATCATGAATACAGAAAATCGTACCGAGAACTTTTTTGCTTCTTAAGATGTCCCCGTAGATATGATCTCCCACATATAAAACCTGAAGAATAATTGAACATTATGCTAGTTTTATGAAAGTACTAAAGTGCAATAAAAGAAGGCAATAACAATCAACAAAATAACATGAATATCAAGAAAAAACAATAACTACATGCAAAAATCGATACATTACTTGATCAATGAAAGTGCAATGAATAAAGGTTCACAAAAGCTACCAATTAGTACATGCAAACTCAACAACACAAAAATCAAAACATAATACCTGTGAGCTTGACCCCACATGAAGCAGTTTATGCAGGTGGCCGACATTATCGCCCTGAATCAGCCGAAGATGAGTCATATTTTTTAAATATAAGACACTAATTCAAACTAACATATTGTACCAGAAAGACCTTGCAATGGTTATTCGGGATCTGATACGGCAATTCTACTGCAGGGCCTCCCACCTAATCTTAATAAGTGTTTTAACATATGAAGAAGGGTAACGAATGGAAGACGTGTATTCACAAACCTGAGCAAGCGGAGTACCATTGTCGGTATTAATAAGCTTCCCTGACTCCGCCTCAATTGCAAAAAGATTAGCACGGTTTCCATCATGGAAGAAGCTTGGTTTAGCACTGCATTAACAAACCCTTGTTATTTATAGACATTTTATTGTTACACACAGAATAAATGCATGATCTTTATACTAAGTAAGGCAATAACCTGCCAGTGATAACAATGTCAAAATACTGGAGCCAGTCTAAGCTCAAGGAGGAACTGCTGTCCATCATGCATGCCCCAAACAAAAAATTCATCACGACATTCGTATAATCCCAGAGACTGCATATTAAATTAACCCATCTTAGGTTACAAACAAATAGAAAAAGTAAAATTTTAATTTTTCACAGATAACATATAAAGGGGCATAGTGTTAATGAAGAAAATTAAGGATATAGAAGTACCTGTTTGTCACTAAGAATACAGTACGGCCAGAACGTTTTAGCATTTTCAGCATCGGGACTATCGAGTCATCCTCATTGATATACCTGGTAATTAAACATGGTGACTGTGTGTAGATATAGAAACAGACACATATAATATAAACATATCTAAAATATAAGCTTCAAATGAGATAATAGCTTCTTTTCTCTCTGTATCGTTTGAATCTTATCAATGTGGACCCTTGTTCCCAGCTAACTGTTTAGTAAGTTTTTGTATATTTTTCTTATGGTCAAGTCATGATTTAGTTTTCTACTTACATGATCATCATGGTGACGAAACTCGGCTGATAAGGAATAAGTTATACTAGTTTCAACGTGTATATTATAAGCGGTCGCTATTGACAGCTGGATACCTTCGCAGCTTGTAAAATAGCAAATGAGTTCACCTATCTAAATATAAACTCCCTTATCTACTCAACATGTGATTCTACACTGACATGTGTACCGTGTACGATTTATGCCAATGGTCCGTGCTTCAATTTACTAATGTTTATAAGATGCCATTTCTTCAATTACTAATGGTTAATCTTTACTATTAATTCTGTTTCTTGTATTTTCGCTTGCTACGACATTTCTGCATAGGGCTTAAATGGATATTGTAAACTTAAGTGTTCTTTAACCACACGAAACTTTTTTCATAAATCTTCACTTAGCATGTAATATAAAAAACTAGGAGCAATTATTTTGACTTCATCATTCATGTAATATACTTCACCATAGTGTTTCACTTAGAAAATCATGACCAATGCTATATGCCATAATTAAGCTCAAAACCGCATGTAACGCAAAAGCATGGCACCATAGTTGCACCCATCCTCAGAAGGACACTATAGTTTCGCAACAAATAGTTACATAATACCAGAAATCATATATTTGCAATAACAAAGCACATACTTTTTTGGATCTCTTGCAACCATATTCTTTAAAGTTCAATCACGGTGGCACATGTCAACAGCAGACCGAATATCAGCATAGATACGAGAGTAGCTGCGAGAAATAAATTGCCACGTTAATATTTACTGCAACACAATTCCAAATAACAAACAAACATAGGCAAGGCAATATTTAAAGAAATAAACCCCTGGAACATTCCCTTTTAAATAAAAGATGCAAGGCTAACGGGTCAAAATGGTTTCACGTTGAAAAGCATCACTTTTGGTATGGGTCAAAACACATTGAGATTGTTTTGGCTAGCCGACATAGCCGTTTATATTATATTACCTGCTTATGGGGGTGTTCAATACCTGTTGAGATTGTTTATGAGGGCATTTATATAATTATGTTGTTTGCGCTATATATAGCCCACATAAACATTTGTACGTAGTGGTGGTCAATATAGTGGGAGAAACATATGCCTATGGCGTAACATAACCTACTTATAATTACAGTTACAACAATAGCTACGGGTGTTTATGTAATTCTCCCACTTCTCTACTAAAAACCGATTATGGTTTTAAAGCATTACAAAACCAATTTTAAGTAAAGAAGTGCTGAGAACTGTAAAAACACTTGTACATATTGCTTTAACTGTGTTATATAAAGTAGTTATGTAACCACATAACCGACTTTGTTTCCTCACACTTTTGCTTTCAAACTTGATTGTAATTTTTATTTTATTTAACAAAGCACATAAATTTCCCATGGTATTATCTCACACTACCACCTTACTAAGATGTATGACAAGTAATTGCTTAGATAGCCCAATAGGTGGATAAGACCTCCTACCTAACTCAAGATCTTGCCATGGCAGTCTGATACTGAACAATGGCAATAAAGAATAATATGACGAGTTAACGTTAATTGTTAACCACATACATATTACATGGCTGCTTACTTTGTTCTTCGATAAGACAAATGTTAGTCTTAGTTTTACATCATTACTTGCTAGTTAAAGATGAAAATTACATTGCAGCAGTGCCCCTCAACTTAATAGTACCCAAGTAAATAACATAAAATTCATGTATATAGATTTACTAAAAATATTACTTTCCATCCTCAATATGATCTGCACCGAAATACGACAAAAATCCCACATAAGCATCTACAAAAATGATTACAACCTTTAAACACTAGACACATATATGGAAGACCTACAATCGAATATGCGAAGACATCATTTGCGTAAAACCGAGAACTAAAATCTGAAATCCATAAACTCAGAGATCAAAAAGAATTTCATCAAGTGAGATCAACAACCGACCGGCCCTTTGAAAATCAAAGAATTAATATCAACAAAAACAGCATCTTTTCAGTAACAAAATTGAAGAAACACTAAGCGCCCCCGAGTAGATTATGGATAATCTGGGGGTTAAGTAATGTTTCCCACGAGGGTTAGGTCCGGCAGAGATGGTTATTCTGATGACCTGCAAAACAGACACCGTGAGCTTGTCACTGAGAAGGGGGGGTTCCTCCTTGTGACCACCCTCCGGCGTGAGAATCAGACTAGATTGCTCTGAATATAAGTGTATATAAAGAGAGATTGCTAGAGAAGATAAGATATAAGATAATGATACCGTTCCAAGGTGTTGGAGTATTTATAGCCGAATGTAGGTTTCCAAGCAGGTATAGCCAGCTGTATAATATTCCTTTTCCACCAACTGTGGGCTACGCACGTGCCATGCTGGTAGTTGGTGGGTAGGCAGCGGCTGATAGTGACATGGCCGGCTGTGTACTGTTCCTTTTCCACCAACTGCAGGCTACGTACGTGCCACGCAAGGGTTGGTGAGTAGGCAGCGGCTGATAGTGACATTTTGTACTAGAGCGTGCTCCTCGTACTGTTGTCGGTGAGCTGTCACCCTGTGATTGGTTCATGGGCCGCTCTGGTCAGATCTTGTCTATTTTGTCCATACCTTGGCAGGTATAGTACAAAAGACCTTCCAGAAGCATACAGACTGGCTCATTTGGGCGGGAGTGTTCCCGCCTTGCTCATTCCTTCAGGTGACATTACTGAATTATTGAGTTAGTGCCTTATGCGTGTAGCCTTGCTGTTAGTGCGGGTAGCCTTCCCTGATGGCTTGTATCCGCAGCTGCGGGAACAGGCGGGGTACTTCACCATTGGGAGGCTTTTCCTGCGGGAACAGCTGGCAACTGCGCGTAAGGTCTTCATCTCTGAGCATGGTTGGTCCTGCGGAACCAGTTGGTCCTTGCGCAGACGTCCCTCTTCAAGGTGAGTCTTGCGGGTCCAACTGGGCTCTGCTGGGACCTACCTCTTCAAGTCCCTCCAGTCCAATGTTCTTCTCATGAATTGTTAATAAGTGAGGTGAACTTTTGGACTTAAGCAAGGGGTTTTGAAAAGGGTTTTTAGTTTTAAGGTTTTCCGTGGGGATTCTTCCCGCGGTTTTCCTAATGTCACTCGCAGAAATTCCCGACTTTTCTGCCTGATCTTTGGTTGTGATGCGGGTAGGTGTTTAACCCCTTCGCACATCGGGAGCGTTGAGTTTCACTTGCATAGATTCTTCACGAGATTTTGGTAGTTTCGGACATAGTGATCAGTTATATTAAACCACCAATTCCGCCTTGAAGTTTCAAACAAGGTAGTTCTCAACGTTCCCGCTATGCGGAGGTGCTATTTCTCTTTCCGCAAGCACGGTCCAGAAGATCCTTCTTGGTTTCAATTCCCTGCAAGTGCTAAGTATGTGAAGGGTTTCGCCTTGACACTGTACCCGCACTCGTCTTATAGTTTCTTTACTTCCAAGGTATTCTTGGCTTCAATTCCCTGCAGGTGCTAGGTATGTGAAGGGTTTCGCCTTGACACTGTACCCGCACTTGTCTTACGGTTTCTTGGATACCAAGGTATTCTTGGCTTCAATTCCCTGCAGGTGCTAGGTATGTGAAGGGTTTCGCCTTGACACTGTACCCGCACTTGTCTTACGGTTTCTTGGATACCAAGGTAAGGGGGTATATTCCCTCTTATTTTTGAATCTTTGAATCTTTTTGAATTTCTTTGAAACTCGAAGAGTTGCTGAAAGGATAAGAACAGTCCAAACTGTTGAAGGGACGTTAGCGTCCGACGGTTTCTTCTGACAGTTTCAGGACGTGCAGGAAGTTATGACGACGTGACAGTATGTGGTCATTCCAGACGCTTTTTCAGGCGCGTGGGCGCGAGTTTTCGGGCGCGTGGGTGCAGATTTTACGGCGCGCGTCCTGTCAACAGCTGTTGCCAGCTTGCTTTTTCCACGTGTCATAGTTTCATTGCACCAGCGCTTTTCTCTCTCCTCCGCATTAAATTCATCGCATTCATTGCGATGAGTATATAAAGGGGGAGAGGGTTCATCTTAATCCACACTTTCACTTCTCTCTTCTTCTTCTAAACGATTTCCGGCGAATACTCTAAGCTTTGTCGAGCATTCTCCTGAAATCGTTCCTTTTTTACTTCTAAAACATGTCTTCTGCTCACGATCTTGAAGCTACCGCCGAAGAGTCTGACGTGTACGTTGAGAACCCGACGTCTACGTCTGATAAGGACGATAAGAGCACTGCTGGCGAATGCCAGTGTGCTCTTCCCATCGAGCTTTACCAGTACATCATCAGGAAGTTCATGCTCGAGCCATTCGAACCTGAGTTTCCTGAGCCTCACCAGACCGTGTATGATGCCCCCAAGGGCAAAATAGGGGTATATGCCGCCTTCTTCGTTTATGGGAATCTCAGGTTCCCATTGACGAAGTTTGTATACCGTGTCTTGGAGAGACACGGTGTACACCTGACGGAGGTACACCCAATGGCGATCGCCAAGATCCGCCATTTTGAATGGGTGTGTCTCATTCTTGGCGTGGAGCCCCATGTTGACCGCCTGATGACCTTCTACTCCTGGAGGTGCATCCAAGGCTGGTACACCCTGGTCACCCGGATCAAGGGTTTGAAGATCTGCGCTACCGAGCGCAGTCTTCGGTCTTGGAAGCGGAAGTTCTTTTACATATCTGCCCGTGTCGTCCCTATTGCGATGACATTCAAGAACGGGAGAGCACTCCCCAGCCTTCACGCCTCCAACTACCAGGAGGCGGAATGGTTTGCCAAGATTTCCCGTATCCAGTCTCCGGTTTACCGCTTTGCGGAGTCCGGGATGGTGATGCTCGGTCTGAGCCGGGTGTGGAAGGATGCTGGGGCGGAGGCGCCACAGATTCCCATCGTCCTTGAATACGGTTTGAACTTTATCCCTTACGGTATGCTCCGTCTTCTTTGTTGATTTAGGGTTTTATTCTAACTCTTTTTATTTCAGAGGGGAATGACTTGCAGTCGCTCTTGCATCCGCGGGAAGCTGGTGATCCCGCTCGGCTGGGTACTCGTGCTCTTGACGAGAACGAGTTGCCCATCCTTGAACAGACGGCGGATCGGTTTGTGGAGGCCTACCCGCCAGGCCACGAGATACTGAGCGCCACGCAGCCAGGTAAAAGACTATTTAACCCTCGCCCTCTCAATGCTCAAACCTCTGCTGGAATTCCTCTAATCTTGTCATCTTCTGATGAGGAATCCGCAGATGGTCCTTTCCTTGCGCGGAAGAAGAAGGCTGTCGGCGGGAAGGGTAAGGCGAAGGTTGCCTCCACTGCCGATCAGGGGAACCGGTCTGAGTCGGAGACCGAGAGTGAAGAAGCGGCGGGGAACCCAGGTGGTGTTGAGACCACTGCTCCGGAGGTTGAAACGGCTGTTACCTCCGAGCAGCCCAGGACGACGACGGTGACCGGTACGAAGAGACCGGCTCCATCGGGTTCGTCCCCGCCTGTTCGCACCTTCAAGCTCAAAAGGACCTGTAAGTGTACATAACTTTAACTTCATATCTTTCCGCTATTATACTTATATATCTTGTCTTCGTGCAGGCGTGGATGCTACGGCATTCCAGAGTGGAGCGGGAGGGAGCAGCTCTGGACCCATGAAGGTAGGTTTGGTCAACCTACCCGAGGGGATGACCCAGGCGGCTACGCCTGCTTGCAGTACTGGTTCAGTTGCTCATCCCGTTGAGCCAACTGTTCCAGCTGTAACATTATCCCCGCCGGCTGTCAGTGCCATTTTCACAGAATCCATCACTGAGCCGGCGGTGATTTCTCTTGCGGGTTCTTCCGCAGCCGCGGCCACGGTTGTGAGTTCACCTCCGGTGAGTTCACCTCCGTTAGTTTCCACCGTGGCAGCTTCCACCATGCCTCCTCCGGAGCCTGCGACTACGGCCAGTCCTTCAGGTACGTTTGGGGTTGGGGCGTCTAGCCAATCCTTGCCTCCTTCCTGTCTCCTTGACCTTTTGGATGGATATCCATTAGGTTCAGGTGATGGGTTTGGTGGCTATCGGCCTGTTGTCGACCCTACAGGTACGTAGGGTTATTTTGGCCTATATCCCTTTCATCATTTCTCTCTCTTAACTGTTTTTTGTTTTATTGCAGTTCGTGATTCCAACGAAGTGTACGCTCCTCGGTGGAATATCCGCCGGGGAACGACCCTCCGGACTGCTGAGGAGTGCGTCGAATGGGTGCGTCACGCCGCCCCAAGCGGTGCGCTGGGGGAGGCCATGGCCAGCTACCAGGAAGGTAGGCTGTCCAACGAGCTCCGAATCCTCCTAGCCCGAATGCAGCCGCGCGTCGAGCTACTTTGTCGTGAAAACGACAAGTTAAAGACGGCGCGTAGCCTTGAAGTGGCTCAGGCGCGGGCTATCCGGGAGGAGAATGCGAAGCTTGCCACCGTTGCTGCGGAAAAGGAGAAGGCCTTCAAGGCCCTCGAGGTTGAAGTTCAGGCCCGGCTCGAGGCCCGTTCCAAGGCTGCCCAAGCTGTTAACGAACAGCTTCGGCTGGCCAAGGAAACTGCACGGAACGCAACCGAGAGGGCCACCAAGGCTGAAGCTGTTGCTGAGCCTCTACGCATCGAGAATGAGGAACTTAAAGCCAAATTAGAGAGGCTCCAGCAGGCTCATGATGCCTTGGCCATGGAAGATGCCAAGAAGCTCCAAGAGATCTTGGACCAGAGGGGGGTGCTTGACCACACTGAGCGTAAGCTAAAGGGCGTCGAAGAGGCTGCAACCAAAGATGTGTTGATTGCCAACCTTACAAAGAACGAAGCCGAACGCGCCCGTAATGAAGCTTAAGCTGCCCTCCAGGAGGCTCTGGTTACCAAGGAATGGCTTCTTCGAGAAGCGCTGTCACAGGTATGCGTAGTTTCACAATTTCTTTACGCTTTTCCTTACACTTAGAAGAGTTTTTGATATACTTCTGTTTTATAGGTTGTGCATCGGGTCTTCACGAACACATCATATGACGATGCGATGAGCGCAGCCCTCAACGCTTCTCATGAGGATGGGGAAAAGGCTGGCTTCCTGCTTGGTCTAGGGTTTGTTGAACAAGGCATCCCGCCTTCCAACTTCCCTCTTTACGATGTGGACACTGAAGCTGCTTATGACCAAGCAGTGAATCAGTATGCTGCCTTCCCGCATCCGGTGATGGAGAAGGTGAACGAGATTAGTGCTGCTGATGATGGGCTAACTCTTCTCAAGGCTTTCCTTGAACCGCCACGTTCTACTGATGGTGCGAGTCCAAGTGGGAGTAGTCCTGAAGCTTGATCCTTTAGATCCATTTTCACCGTTAGAGTAGATTTTCATTTTTGTATAGATTTATATTCTTGTACGCGGGTATGTGCCCAGCAATTCTTGTAATATTTGAATTTTGATGGAATATAAATCTATTGTTAATGCTTTGCCTTGTAAACCTTAGATGTTTTGCTCATGCATATTCTAGTTTAACTTGGCAATTTCCTAAGTACTTTGGATAAGTTAACCTTTCCACGTGGTAGATAATAGGTTAAAGTTCTGCTTCCTCTTTCGTGATTGTGCGGGTAAGACCGTCACTTTCACTTAGTGGGATGGCTAAACTTTACCTATATCTGACCTGCGTGGAGGTTTTCCTCATCTTTTCCTTAGAAATTTTCTAAGTGTTTTGAATAAGTTAACCTTTCAACGCGCGGTTGTTAATAGGTTAATGTTCAGTTTCCTCTATCATGATTGTGCGGGTAGGACCGTCACTTGCATTTAGTAGGATGACCAAACTTCACCTATAACTGACCTGCGTGAAGGTTTTCCTTATCTTTCCCTTAGAAATTTTTACCGTTTTATGTGTTTATGCGGGTTTTGCCGCCTTCCACACGCAACGACTTACTTCTTCCCATATTTATGCTGTGAATACCGGCACATCAGTGTGGAAAGTTCATAAGTATAAAGGTAAGGCTATTAACACAATGTGATAAAGGAGAATCATTTCCATTAGAAGTGGCTCTAGGTTTTTTCTTTACAAGTTTGGAATTGATCTACATGTAACATTTGCGTAATTGAGCTCCATTCCATGTTCTTGGGATGGGAGTGCCATCGAGCCTTTCAAGCCGGTATGCGTCCTTTCCCAAAACTTCTTTGATAATGTATGGTCCTTCCCAGACCGGGGCCAGCTTTCCTGGACGCTCTTGGTTTGAAGCCTCGTTGTTACGCAATATGTAGTCTCCTACATTGAAGTTGCAGAGTTTTTTACCCGCGTGTTGTAGTACTTTTGCATTTGTCGCTTGTAGTTCTCTTCACGCACTGCGGCTAAGTCTCTGCGTTCTTCGGTTAGCATAAGGTCTAACCGTCTTTCTGCATCATTGTCTTCTGGCTGAATCAAGACCCTTGGTGAGGGTAAACCAATTTCGACCGGGACCATGGCTTCAGTGCCATAAGTGAGGCTGAACGGGGTTTCTCCCGTACTGGCCTTTTTCAGTGTTCTGTTTTCCCAAAGGACGTGTGGTACTTCGTCCACCCAGCCGGATCTGTGTTCCAAGAGTCTTTTCTTTATGCCGTCGACGATGTTTTTATTTGCTCTTTCCACCTCACCATTACCCTGCGGGTGCGCCACTGAGGTAAAGGTGTGGGTGATTTGAAGTTCTTCCAGCCACTCTTGTAGCTTCTTGTCAGCAAAGTTGGTGCCGTTGTCGCTCACCAAAGTCTGTGGAAGTCCGAAATGACAAATAATAAATTCCCAAATAAATTTTTTGATATGTTTTGCGGTTGTTTGGGCTAAGGGTTTTGCTTCTATCCACTTGGTGAAGTAGTCGATGGCTACCACTAGGAATTGAACGTTTCCTGCTGCTATGGGAAATGGGCCTGTCACATCGATGGCCCACTTCTGGAATGGCCATGAAGAGGTGACTGGAACAAGTTCATTCTTCGGGCGATGCGTGTTGGGTGCGTAGAGCTGGCAAGACCTACATTTTCTGATGTATGCCAGCGCATCCGTATGCATCCCCGGCCAAAAGTATCCCGCATTGTTAAGCTTAGCTACAACAGCGCGTGGACCTGCGTGTACTCCACAGATGCCCTCGTGTACTTCCTTAGGAGGTAGTCAGCATCTTGGTTGTCCACGCATCTTAGGAGTGGGCCAAGAAAGTTACGTCTATAAAGGACGTCATCGATGAGTTGATAATTCAGTGCTTTACAACGTATTTTTCTTGCCTGTGTTTTTGACTCTGGTAGTATACCCGCCGCAAGGTAATTTATTATTGGTGTCATCCATGTTTCTGTGCCGGTTTGGATGACACAGATTTCCTTGTGCGGGACTGATGGTGCTCCAAGGAGTTCAATGCGGATATCCTTTCCCAAGTGGGTGAAGGATAACGATGCAAGCTTGCTTAACGCATCCGCAGATTTGTTTTCGCTACGCTTGACGTGTATGACTTTACAATCGTTAAAATCGCGCATAAGGGTCTTTGCTTGTGCGAGGTACAGGGCCATTGTGTCGTTCACGGCCGTGTACGTCCCGTTTATTTGGTTGGCTACTAACATGGAATCCACGTGGGCTTCCAAGTTTTTCACTCCCATTTTACGAGCAATTCTCAGCCCGGCCAAGAATGCTTCATACTCCGCTTCGTTATTCGTACTTGGAAAATCCAATCGAATAGCGTAAGTATATTCTTGACCTGCTGGGTTGGTAAGTTTCAACCCTGCGCCTGAACCCTCGTTGCTGGCTGCTCCATCAGTGTAGAGTCGCCAGACCTCCTGGATGTCCTGTGCTGGGAAGGGTTGAGCCTCCTCCTGGCACTCTTTCTCCCGCGAAGCGGGGACTTCTGCAATAAAGTCGGCCAAGACCTGGCCTTTTATGGCTGGTCTTGGCTTGTACTTTATCGCGTATTCTCCCAATTCTATTGCCCATTTGGCTAGGCGTCCCGACAATTCGGGTTTGCCTAGAACGTTTGCAAGTTTGAAGTTAGTGAGAACGGTGATTGGGTGACCTTGGAAATATCGTCTTAGCCTGCGTGAAGCCTGTACAAGTGCTAAGACTAATTTTTCCAGGATAGAGTACCGGGTTTCTACGTCTGTTAGGACACGGCTAACATAGTAGATTGGCATCTAGATGCCTTTTCGTTCTACTAGCAGGACTGCTCCGGTTGCTCTATCTGTGGCGGAAAGGTATAGGATTAATTCCTCCCCCGCTTCTGGTGCTGTGAGCGTTGGGAGTTCGATCAAGCGTGACCGAATCTCCTGAAAAGCTGCTTCCGCTTCTGGTGTCCAGCGGAAGTGCGTTTTCTTTAAGCAGTTTCTCAATGTTGACACGAATGGAAACGACTTATCCGCATGGTTTGCCAAAAAAGCGGTTAAGTGCGACTAGTCGTCCATTCAGTGTCTGAGCTTGCTTGATGGTAGTCGGTGATTCCATTTTGATAATGGCTTCGACCTTTTCAGGGTTCGCTCTGAAGCCATCTTTAGTAACGATGACTCATAAGAACTTCCCTTCTTCCATCCCAAATGAACACTTGCTCGGATTGAGCTTCATGTTTATCTTCCTGAGCGTGTTGAAAGTTTCTTCGATGTCCTTCAACATCGCTTTCGCGTCAGGGCTTTTGATGACCAAGTCATCCATGTAGACTTCCAAGTTTCTCCCAATTTGGGCATGAAACTCTTTGTCCATCAGGCGTTGGTACGTGGACCCGGCATTCTTAAGTCCGAATGGCATCATTTGATAACAAATGTGCCATCGGGCGTCCGAAAAGCGGTTTTGTCCTGATCATCAACGGCCATGTGGATTTGATGGTACCCCTTATACGCATCCAAGAAGCATTTAAGGCGAAACGGTGCTAACGAATCTACCTTAAGATCAATTTCGGGTAACGGATAACAATCTTTGGGGTTTGAAGTCTATGCACATGCGCCATTGTTTGTTATTCTTCGGTACCATAACGGGATTTGCAACCCATGTTTGATATCTGCTAACGCGTACGATGCCTGCGTCAAGGAGTTCCTTGACTTGGGTTCTACACGCGTTAGCTTGTTCCGCCCCCATTACTCTGCGCTTTTGTATGACTGGCGTAAAAGCCGGGTCACACTTGAGCTTATGCTTTGCCTTACTTCGAGGTACCCCGGTCATGTCAGCTGGTGTCCATGCGAAGATGTCAGCGTTTTTCAGTAGTAAGCGTTTGAGTAAGGTGCGCGTAGGATCAACGACTGTTTGAGTAAGGTGCGCGTTTGAGTAACGGCCTGGTCAGGGTATTTGCCATTGAAGGCCCATTCTTCCGGTTCGGTGATGGTTGGTTTAGCCATCTTTGTTTTGGGTTTAGATGAGACAGATGCGATGCATACCTGGGGAATGCCGGTGATCATCGCTACACCCTCAGCTGTTGGCCATCCCATCATGCCGTGGACTGAAGATACCACGGCATTGAATCTTGCCATCCCGTCTCTCCCGAAGAGAATGTCGTACGTGTGGTGTGGCTTCCTCATCACGACAAAGTCCACATCTTCTGTGCGGGAGTGTTTCCCGTCCGTGAGAATGACGGGGAAAGATAGGATACCCAGAGGGGTGTTTGTGCTGCCGTCGAACCCTTCCATCGAGGCGCAGACCGTTTCCAGGCGTTCCTTGTCTTCGTCGTCTAGCTTGTCGAAGAACTGCCTATACATCACCGTTGACGAGGCGCCGTTGTCAGCAAGAGTGCGGGAAGTGATGTAGTGCCCCAGCTGGCTTTTGATGACGATAGGGCCTTCTTTGCTGGGTCCTCCTGGCACTCGCGGGAAGCGCACCTCAGCTTCCTTCCACGCGCATGGTTCTGTCATTCGTCTTTTTCTTCCTCTGATGTTACTATGAACCATGTGGATGCTGATGTCAACGGGCTTTCGTCCGTTGCCTTTGTATCGTTTATCATTCCTCCCTCCATTCTTGATTGATGCCACAAGGTGTGTAAGTCTTCCATCCTTGACGAATGTTTCAACAATATCCTTCATAGATGTACACTCCTCAGTGCTGTGACCCTTTGTCCCGTGGAAGTCACAGGATTTGCTCTGATCCGCATTAGGTCGCTGCCGGATCATTGGAGCTTTTGGCCATGGGAGTTTTTCGGTGGCAAATATTTCCGTGACGCTTTTGGTGAGTGGCGTCCATCGGTGTTTTCGGCTTGATGGGTGCGTGTTATCCCTTCCGCCCACTAGAGGGCGAGAGCTGGATGAGGTGTCAAAGTTTACCCTTGACTGCCAAATACCTAGCTTCCTCTTTTTGTTTTGCCGAGCGGTCCGAACGTTGTTTTCTCTAGTCCTCTGCGTGTAGAGGTGTGTATTCTGGGGAAGATCCTTACCCAGTTGCTTCTCCGTTTCGGCAAAGCGCTTGGCCGCCGTCATGATGGCATCCCATGTGGATGGCATGCCTTCCTTACCCGTCAACGTGCGGATAAGCCCTGGGTATTCGGCGCCCTGGATGAAAGCGGCGCGAACAAGATCTTCGCTTATGGTGCCCAGACTCAGCTTTTTGGAGTTGAAGCGCGTGATGAAGTCTAGTAAAGATTCATCCTCCTCTCTGACGCAGTTGAGGATCGTCCACTGCTCTTCAGTATATTTCCTCTGTTGACTGAAGTGTTGGCTGAACTTGTGTTGAAAGTCCGCCCAATCATAGATGTGGTGGACCGGTAAACGATCAAACCACGCCCTGGCCGCTCCAACCAGCGTCATCTAGAACATATAACACCACGTGGGTTCCGTCCAGTTGCTGACGGTTGCCCCCGCTATGAATCTGTTCAAGTGATCGTCTGGGTCAGACATACCATCATAAGTGCCTATGTTGGACATTTGTTTGGCACTTTTCGGGGCGATTGCTTCTGCAATGTCCCTTGCAAACTTGGACGTTCCCGCATTTGCAACAGTTGGTCTAAAGGTTTTGGAGAAGTCACGTGGGTTTCCCCCCGCGGTCCTTGGTTTGAAGGTTTCTCCGAAATTCCTTCTTGGATGGAAGTCCGTTTCCTTACGCTTCCCTTTCGCCCTATGGCGAGGGTTTGCGTCGTTGTCGGATTCCTCCCGATCATCGTCCGAGTACTCGCACTCACTGCTCATGTTGAGCTGTTGTCGAGTGCTTCCGATTTCGTCAGCCTGTTGGAGTGAACGCAACCGTTCATCCAACTCAGCTTGGAATTCCTTCTGACGTGCTTCGGCCCACGCCTTAACTTAATCGAGTGTTTGGCGGGGGAGCCTCGTCTGTTTCTCCAACTGGCATCGGTGAGTCCCAGTGAAAGATTGTTTACTGCACTTGCCCCGGCTTGGGTAACCGGGGTAGTGTTCGTAAAATTTGTGTAACCGCCGGTGTTCCCCCAGTAGCTGGGGTTGTGGTTACCGGGGTTTCTTGGTCACTCACTGGCCTTGGGACCGGAGTAACGTTAACCATCTTTTCAGAGGTTTTTTGAAAAAACTGAGAATTAGTTCTAGCTTTTATGCATGGATGGCGCCAATGAAGAAAAACTAAGCGCCCCCGAGTAGATTATGGATAATCTGGGGGTTAAGTAATGTTTCCCACGAGGGTTAGGTCCGGCAGAGATGGTTATTCTGATGACCTGCAAAACAGACACCGTGAGCTTGTCACTGAGAAGGGGGGGGGGGTTCCTCCTTGTGACCACCCTCCGGCGTGAGAATCAGACTAGATTGCTCAGAATATAAGTGTATATAAAGAGAGATTGCTAGAGAAGATAAGATACAAGATAATGATACCGTTCCAAGGTGTTGGAGTATTTATAGCCGAAGGTAGGTTTCCAAGCAGGTACAGCCAGCTGTATAATATTCCTTTTCCACCAACTGTGGGCTACGCACGTGCCATGCTGGTAGTTGGTGGGTAGGCAGCGGCTGATAGTGACATGGCCGGATGTGTACTGTTCATTTTCCACCAATTGCAGGCTATGTACGTGCCACGCAAGGGTTGGTGAGTAGGCAGCGGCTGATAGTGACATTTTGTACTAGAGCGTGCTGCTCGTACTGTTGTCGATGAGCTGTCACCCTGTGATTGGTTCATGGGCCGCTCTGGTCAGATCTTGTCTATTTTGTCCATACCTTGGCAGGTATAGTACAAAAGACCTTCCAGAAGCGTACGGACTGGCTCATTTGGGCGGGAGTGTTCCCGCCTTGCTCATTCATTCAGGTGACATTACTGAATTATTGAGTTAGTGCCTTATGCGTGTAGCCTTGCTGTTAGTGCGGGTAGCCTTCCCTGATGGCTTGTATACGCAGCTGCGGGAACAGGCGGGGTACTTCACCATTGGGAGGCTTTTCCTGCGGGAACAGCTGACGTCCCTCTTCAAGGTGAGTCTTGCGGGTCCAACTGGGCTCTGCTAGGAACTACCTTTTCAAAAATTAAACCTCAAATGATCAACACAAAAACACTTGAAATGCAGATTAAAATTCATGATCAATGAATGGTACGTACAGATAAACAATCCGATCGACCATCTTCTAGTATATATATTAATAACAAGAAAAGTTGAAGCAATATATTAATTAACCTTGAGATGGAGGTTTTGGAAGCAAATTATTAGCACTTTAAAGTAGCTAGCTAGCGGAGAAACCTAAATTGTTACGGCGGCAGACGAGGGTGGTGGCGGTTGGTTCTCCGATGAGGAGTGTGGTTTCTTAATAATTTTATTTATTTATCTACCTATATTATATTATTCTAATAAAATAAAATGTTGGAGACACTTGTAATGACCACATCCCTTCTCATCATCAAACTCCCGCCAAACAATGACGGATCTAATTCATCTGATCCTAACCCAACTTTTCTTTAAACGGCGTAACCCTAATGCCGATAGCATCTAAATAACAAATCGTCCATGGATCTTCAAGGTTTAACATTCTGTAACAACCTTCAAGGTATAAAATCTTTCTATCTTTTGATTCTGTAGTCGTCATGTTATCCCAACCTATCTAATCAATTACCTCTGGCATGAATGCGATGTTCCATATGCTCTTTACAAGCCCTAATTCCTGATTGACAGCTGCACGCTCCTAATCGAAATCGACGATTTTGAGGGCGATGGTAACCGTGCAATCAGCCACTAGAGGCAATGATGATGAATAATTTTTGGTTGTCTGAGTGTAAATCGAATGAAGCTTGATTCGAGAGGTTTCATGGTTGAAGCAGCCGTGATTGATGTTTGCAGCCCTGGCGGTTTGTTTCTCTTTGTTTTGATCATGTCTATGAATCCAAGTCTCTCTGATTTTTTTTACATCTTAATATTTTCGTTTGATTTTGGATTTGATAATATGATAGTGGCTACTGGCAAGAACATCTTTAATTGAATTGGCTAAAAAGGCAGTTATGTTGGTGAATTTTTTTAGGGACAGCTCATAAAATTAGTTACTTTTTTGTTTCTTTTTAGGACTATTTTGAGATTGTGAAATCGAAAATTAGAGGTAGATTTAGTATAAATGGAGAATTTATGCTCCAGTTTTGTTTCCTAGGTGATGATTGTTCATCCTTCTTTCTGTATATTTTCAACTTCATTTTTGAATTTTGATATCTGGGTTGAGTGTATAAGCAACTGGTTGTGGGAATGGAATTTTATGATTAAGAGGTTTGACCCTTACAATATACGGAAGTGAGAAGAAAGAATAAGTTGCTTTCCGTTTTAGTATGTTTGAAATTTGGATGTTTTGTATTTCTGATCTCAGATGGGTCAAATGGGAAGATGAAATGAAAAATGTAAGATGGTCTAACGGGTCGAAGTTGGGCAATATATATGGCTTCTGATTTTTGAATATTGAAAGCTTTGCAACATTAAATCCGTCTAGCTTCTTTGCTTTAACGCCCTTTTGATTTTCTAAGTTCTTCTTTTATTACGCAACACACAACGTGTTTGATAGATTGTCAGATGAATCTTTGATTGAAATTTTGATTACTTGGTTGTAGTCACTCTGTCACATGAGGTTCTCCATTTTTCATTGTTTTCCTATACGATAAAAATACTAAAAAACCCTTATTTCTATATTGTTGTCACTAAACTTCTTCGTTGAAGATGTGAAATAATGATATCATCAAAAGTGATTGGCCATAAGTGACTGTAATCACTTGATTTTGTTACTTAATGAAATAGTGTAATTTAGTCTTTTAATTGTAGACTTATTTTAGGGTTATATGACTATGAATGCTACTATATAACAGTAAGTATAAAATAGAACTTTAGGCATCTTCATTTTACTGCATATTACAGAGGCCATATTTATGTGTATTATCATATGCCTTTGTTGTTGTTGTTGTTGTTGTTATTATTATTATTATTATGTTTTTCATTGTTATGCAGAAACGGGTATGCGGACTCCCTCACAGGATTGAGAAGGTGCTACATTGGACCAAAATACATTTTTACACTTTGACTTTTGCAGTCAAACATAACAAGTAAACTCGGGTTATTACGAGCTGGTTCTAAATGGGTCGATGCTAATACAGGTCTTTCTGACTACAAAAGGTAGTTTTGGTAATTTATAAGATTTTGATATTCAGTTTGAATTAAATGCAGCTGGTTCGGATCACAAGATTCAAATTGCTTACGCATTTCGAGAAGATAAAAATGGTGCATATTTTGACCATGGGCTAAACGAGTTGTTTGAATTACAGTATAAGTTTTGGTTTTGAAAATTTTAGACTTTTGAAAGTGTTGACATGAGAAGGTCAAACTAATCAAAATTTGTAATCAAGGGTATTTTGGTAATTTAGTGTTAAAAGTTAGTTCAATGTGCTATGATTTGACACACATGCAATTTTAGTGTTTTTGATTTCTTACAAGATGATTCGGAGTTTACTTTGGCTGAATTCATATTTACTAGGTTTTTGTATTAATGTTTAATGTAGTCACTGTATATTGTGTAATACCTATGTTACATGTACATTTTATTATTAGTATCTGTTCTATATGTATAGATAATCGTACCAGTTTTGAATTTGAAAATGTCATCTTTGACTTTAAAAGTAAACTTTTATTTTTTCTATTTCGTGTATTTCGTGTATTACATTGGTTCTAAAACTAGTTTATTTATATTATATAAACATTAGCCTCCCCTTACTTTATATGGTATTTCATCTTGGTCCCCTTGTGATTTAATGTTTGACGAAAATTAGCAAATTATTATTCGCGTGTTGTGGCGGGTAGTTTTTGAAAGTCATCACACTTGGTTTCTTTTTTACTAAAACAATATCTTCCAATGCTACCAGATAAATACTATACATACATGAAATTACACTTCATAAACATAACATCACAATTCATATAATGATTTCAGGCACTTATAATATACTTAAAGGTTGCTTGGCAACCTATGCGTTAGTAAGTGTTTGATCAGTAAGAGGCCTGATTGGGTAAGAGACTTTAAGCTAGTAATTGATGAGCTGATATTGATGTTTGGTCAGACCTCTGAATGGCTGTGAAGAAGAAAAAATTACAAATTTTGTCCTTTTGAATTATCAAAATTATGGAACGGTTCATTTTCGAAAATAAGTTTCATTCTTTATCCTTTATTTGCATATTTTTCTCGGTTTTAATCTTTTACGCTATCGACCATCCATTTGTTCAGTTAAGTATTAGCATGTGCCATGCACATGAGGGTATTGTGGTAATTCTACCTTGAAATATTTAGGGTGCGTCTGGTTCATGAATTGTATTGGAATTGGAAATGGAATTTGTATGGGAAATGTAATTTGAATTGGAATTTAATGAATTCCATTGAAAATTCATATCTTATTTGGTTATACATTTGTTAAAGGAATTGGAATGCAAAGACATCTAAAAGGACAAAATTGCCCTTTCAAATTAACAAATATAGCCAACCTTACCACCTTGAAAAAATGATCAGGCTCTCTTTCTCTTTCAAGTTGCCGACCACCACCGCCAGCCACAATCGTCAGTCACCACCACTACCCTTATGTTACTTACCAACGCCGGCCAACTACCGTCTCCGACCACCGCTAGCAGTCAAAACTAATTAAGGAAAAAAATGGGTTGCGTTGGTTTAGACCTGGGCTGAAAACGTGGTTTAGATCTGGTTGGAAAACGCAGGCTTAGATATGGCCGAAAAAATGCGCTGCTTAGCCAGTGTTTCCAGGTCATAACAACATGGTTCATATCTCGCTGGAATTGTGTTGGTGGTGGGCGGAGAAAATGGTGGTGGTAGTTAGTGAAGTGGTTGCTTCTTGCTATGGTTATTTGGGTAAATTTTCAACATTTCTTTGAAATCCCTTAAAATATGAACGAAATCTGAATTTTATTAAATGAAATTTTAATTTCAATTCCCTTATCCTCCAACCAAAAAAACCCTCATTATTAAAAAAATCCTAGTATATAAAATGAATAAAAGAATCAAGTATAGACCCACCACTAAACCCTATCATATCCATCTTCTTTAGCCTCCTCCTTCTAACCCTAGCCACCATCGTTAAAGAACCGCCGGCCACCATAGTCAACAGAACAATCGGCCACCACCAACAACAGGAGTTCCGCCTACCACACTCAATAGGACCCCACTATATTCATGAAATTGGATTTGAGAACCGCTAAACACTTCTTAGGTCCACCATTATTACTAGATCTAGCTTGAAAAAAACAAGACCCAAATTTGAATCACATCACAATCTCATGTCACAAATCAGTGATAAATGTTTATATCAGAAACCTTGACAAGCGAAAACATAAGCCTATACAGCCTCCTCTCACAATCGGTGACTTAGGGTTTTCCGGCAAGGGAATGAAGATGATGAAGGGCTTTAATTTGATCCCTCAAATTCAATGTTGTACTGTAAGAGTGTGTTAAAACATCTCTTGCGCGTGCAACGCACCGCATTTATTTTGTGGGGGGCATTCAATTAGGTTTTTACTCAGCAAAGGATGACGACCACAGCTTCAGCCACGGATATGCACGCTCCCCGGAGTGCCGAAGTCACCACGCCAAAAACCCTATCGATTTAAAGGTTTGGGTGTCAACCACACTCACATACTGGTTATGCAATTTACAACTATATATATGTAGACATACATACATACATACACACACAATGATTATTGTGTTACTTGATTTGCACATAACCTAACTAGCTGGGTAAGGGTTTTACATGAATGAAGAAATATCGGATGACGAAGATGAAGGGTTTTACTTTTACATATATAGCCCTTTATTTTTTTTAGCTGGAACTAAGTCTTTGAGTTAGTAACATAAACAGCCCCTAGAAGGTTAAAAGGACTAAAATGCCCTCATATGCACTGCACATGGGGGGCTTAACTGAACAAATGGATGGTCGATAGTGTAAAGGATTAAAACCAAGGAAAATATGCAAATAAAGGATAAATAATGAAACTCATTTTTGAAAATGACCCATCCCATAATTTTGATAATTTAAAAGGAAAAAAATTGTAATTTTTTCCTATGTGAAATGACTATTTTACCCTTCTAAACTATTTTTGCTAATCAAGTAGACAAACCAAAACATCCTCATTAAATTACGATCACCTAATCAAAATTAATTTCCACCGACTCCAGCTTTAAAAGGTGACAACGATAAGTGCTTCATGTGTTATGGGTAGTTGGTTGGTTATGTGTGGTGGCGGAATTTGGAATGGGAAAACGATGGTGGTCTTATAGTTGTTTTCGACACTAGCTATCGGCGGTTGAAATGGTGGTACAACGATGGTTGGTGTAGCAAAGCTCGGTAAGAAACAATGACGATGGTGGTGGTGGCAAGTGTAGTGGCTTCGGCTGATGGTCATGAACACAAGTGAAGGAACAAAGGAGTAAAATTTTAATTCAACACCATTTTGAAACCTACCCATTTAAAGGCTTGCTAACCGATTCAGATGTGTCATTCTAGTGAACCAAACACACTTAAGGACTGCTCAGTAGCCTCTTAATAATTCCATTAAAAGACTACATCTGAATTAGTCAAATGCAAAGTGTGTTTGGTTACACATGTTAATGGCTTTTAGAGACTCTTAACGGTTAAGTTTCAGAGAATGTTGAATAATTTAAATGTTACCTCTTAATCAACGGTTTTTATTGATTCAACACTTGATTGCCAAACAAACTAAAGAGTACCCAAAAATCCGTTAGTTATAATTTGTGAAGAAAGAAAAAAAAACATTAAAAGAATATTTGAAAGTGGGCATTTTGTAATAGATGATGCCTTTTCCACTTTGGTGTCTTATTTTATTACGTACCCACTCCCAATTATCTCCACTTTACTTCCACACATTTTCGATTATTATAATAATAAATAGCTTTTGAACCTGTGTATTATACGGGTTTTGTCAAATAATAGAGATAAATAAGGTCTGTTATTTCAGTTGTGATTCTTAAAATATTTGTGAATTAATTTAATGTAGACTTAATGGAAAAAACAAATAGGGCTAACGAAAGGTACTAAAATAGCATGATTTTGGAAACACCATGTGTTAATTACAAGAAATTTAAAAAAATATACTAAAGTTGTGAAGTTAGTCAAACCTTAGGTATGAAAATGACACTTGATTCAATAATGAACATAATCCATACTATGTTATAACCTATTTGACAAAATGGTTTTGACCCATGAATAGTTAGAATGAAGATGAGAGATTAGAAATTAGATGAAATATTAGCTTGACACATAAGCTTTAATATTTTCTTTTATTAGAATGTAACATATAATAACCCATCCACATTCAAATTATTACTCCCAATGTTTTTGTTTTTATATTCTATTAAAAAATTTCACCTATTTCTATATAATTAATAAGTTTCCGAATCTTTGACCATCTCCACCCACCACCATGGCCGGAGCCGATCTCAACCCCGCCGCCGCCGCCGTCGCCGTCGGAATTCAGATCAACCAGCACCGCCGCCTGCCGGACTTCCTCCAAAGCGTCAATCTCAAGTACGTGAAACTAGGTTACCACTATCTCATCTCTCACTTACTAACCCTATGCTTAATCCCTATTATGATCATTATCTTAATCCAAGCCTCCCAGATGAACCCTAACGACCTCCGCCAGCTGTGGGCCCACCTCCAATACAACCTCCTTAGCGTCATCATTTGCTCCGCCGTTTTAGTCTTCGGATCCACCGTCTACATCATGACCCGACCCAAACCCGTTTACCTCATCGATTACGCCTGTTACCGCCCGCCGGACCATTTGAAAGCCCCCTACAAACGCTTTATGAGGCACTCCAGATTGACCGGTGACTTCGACGAATCGGCCTTGGAGTTCCAGCGCAAGATTCTGGAAAGATCCGGGCTCGGTGAGGAGACGTATGTCCCTGAGGCAATGCATTCGATACCCCCGCGGCCCTCGATGGCCGCCGCGAGGGTTGAAGCCGAGCAGGTCATGTATGGGGCTTTGGACAATTTGTTTTCCAGTACCGGGATTAAGCCGAAGGATATTGGGATTTTGGTGGTGAATTGTAGTTTGTTTAATCCGACCCCTTCGTTGTCTTCGATGATTGTTAATAAGTATAAGTTGAGAGGTAATATTAAGAGCTTTAATTTGGGTGGGATGGGGTGTAGTGCTGGTGTCATTGCTATAGATTTAGCTAAGGATATGTTACAAGTTCATAGGAACACGTATGCGGTGGTTGTGAGCACCGAAAACATTACGCAGAACTGGTATTTCGGGAACAAGAAGTCGATGTTGATCCCGAACTGTTTGTTTAGAGTTGGTGGGTCGGCCGTGCTGTTGTCGAACAAGTCGGGTGACCGGTCACTCGCCAAGTATCAGCTCGTTCATGTGGTCCGGACGCATTGTGGGTCGGATGAGAAAGCGTTTCGGTGCGTGTACCAGGAGCAGGATGATAATGGGAAGACTGGGGTTTTGTTGTCGAAGGATTTGATGGCGATCGCGGGTGGGGCATTGAAGACTAATATTACGACGTTGGGTCCGCTCGTGCTTCCAATAAGCGAGCAGCTTTTGTTTTTCTGCACGTTGATCGTTAAGAAGTTTTTCAAGAAGGATATTAAGCCGTATATACCGGACTTCAAACTAGCGTTTGATCATTTTTGTATTCACGCGGGGGGTCGGGCGGTGATTGACGAGTTGGAGAAGAATTTGCAGCTGTCGCCGGTGCATGTGGAGGCGTCTCGAATGACGCTGCATAGGTTCGGGAACACGTCGTCGAGTTCGATTTGGTATGAGTTGGGGTATATTGAGGGGAAAGGTAGGGTGAGAAAGGGGCATAGGGTGTGGCAGATTGCATTTGGAAGTGGGTTTAAGTGTAATAGTGCTGTTTGGAAGGCTTTAAGGAATGTGAAAGCTTCTGATCATAGTCCTTGGGCTGACTGTATTAATAAGTATCCTGTTGAGTTAGTTATGTAGGGTGGTTAATTGTTGTGGGGGGTTTTGTTTTGTTGTTTATTGTACTGGATTTGATCATTCAAGTTGGGTATGCTATTGGGTTTTTGTGTTTTGTATATTCTGTTTAGTAAACGAGTCGTGTTTAGATCGGTCATTGGTGACGATTGAAGCAGTAAAGTAGCAAACTAAAGTAGAAAAGTTTATATCGACGATCACGCGTATTTACAAGTTTACTCTAATTGATTTGCCAAAAGGCGAATACGCCACATTCATGGACTCGTTCAGAGTCGCAATCGAACATACAACTTTTAGAATCATATTCTTGTGAGTGATAACACCATTGACATGGGGTTACTGAACTTAACTTTTAGAATCATATTCTTAGCTTTCTTAACAAAGTATATCCAACCTGCTTATTATGAACAAGCTCATGCAACATCACTTATTCTCTAGTTCCTTATATTAGAAGATTATTACAACAAATGATGTTCTTCTAGGATGGGTAAACATTATTGCATTTCAATACAAGAATCACAAATTCCAACTGGATTAATACCACCATGATCACCACCACCACCATGATCACCGCAAGAAACAAGGATGAAGAAGCGGTCAGGTGTATTATCTCAGAGAAAACTGTATCTCCTCCAATGTTTTTCCCTTTGTTTCCGGCACCAAAATGACCGCAAATGCAACAGTAGCAGCACACGTTAACATGTACAAAGTGAAGGTTCCTGTCAAAATGAAGACAACCAAAGTAATTAAAATTTTTATTAGTGGTACAGAACTTCATACGGTTACAATTTGAAAAACCAAGTTTAACGGTTCGACCAACAGTCAGGAGGTGTGTCCGACTGTGTAAACCACACTGACTGCTTAACCATTATTATTATTCGATGCATTAATTGTTAAGAGATAAAGTAAATGAACCTCCGCCGCTCCATGCTAAAAGCAAAGGTGCAGTCATTGTAATCAACCAAGCAATAAACCAATTGGCTAATGTTGCAATGCTCCCTGCAAGTCCTTTAATATTCACAAGAAGAATCTGAAACATAAGTAAACTCATTAACCAATAAATTTGTAAAAACAAACAAAACAACTAACTAAATATAATTTAACCTCAGACATTATGATCCATGGGATGGGCCCCATTCCAAGTGAAAATCCAATCACCAGACCCTATTTAAAGAAGTTAGTTAAAACTTAAATGATGTAAGTTGGTTAAATCATATATTTTGAAAGAAAAAGCGAAGGCGTACCACGACTCCAACCACTGATAAGATACCCATTGCTGCATATACCGAAGACCTGTCTTCCACAAAACCCTGAAACATATTAAAAAAGGTTTTCAAACGATTGTGAAACCGGCTTTATCTAAATTGTATGAGAAAAATAAAGGACATAAATAAACCTTAATGAAGAAGGAAGCTGCAACGACTACAAGACTGAGTGTCATTCCAGCAGAGGAAACCTAAAACAAAGAATGTTTATTCCCTTTTGAAACGGATCTAAATATATAGTTTGACCCGTGTAGTTATGTTTTAACTCTAACAGGTCAAACCGGTATAGAAAAGATAAAACGGAAATGGGGCCCTCAAAGTGTATATTAATGCATAAAACCTCATATTTTGTAATCATATGAAACACCACTTAACTATTTTAAAGAAAATTGAAATGTTGTGCAAAATGTCTCCCGACCCGTACCAAAAGGTTACCCGCATTGCCCAGCTCACCCAATTTAGGGGTTATGACATGACACGAAATTCGTGGGTTTGAGTTTAGTTTAAACAGGTTCGGGTCAGTTTCGGTTTGAACCCACAAACACATTTAGCTAAATGGGTCAGGTTTGGTTTGACCCATAACTTAAACTGATTGGGTATTTTATGCAAAAGTTTAAAAGTTAAAGGAACATAAAACTTTATAATTTAAACCTAACTGTTTTATACACATTTATACATTTTGTTGTAAATTTATGACTAAGAGTATTAATATGCTAAAAAAATCAGGTTAAAAGGGTCGTGTTCATGTGTTAGAAATGTTTGCTATAAATAGTAACATTGATTCGCTTACAGTTAGCAGAATCCTACGTCCTGTTTTGTCAACCAACCATGTAGAAACCGCAGTTGCAATAACCTAAATGGTGCAATTTTTTTGTTAGAAAGTCATTTAAATTACAAAATAAAGTTAAGATAGAAAATAGTTATGAATAATTATTGATGCGTACTTGGATAGCACCGAGTCCTAATGTAGTAGCATCACTGCTAGCAATTCCTGTTGATTTAGAAGAACCAAATTAAAATGAACATTAATTTTGAAAAGTTCACGATCGGTTTTGTAAGCGTGTTAAAAGGGTTGTAACAAAATGGGTTTAAATGGATCGTAAACTAGTTGGTGGGTTGGCTTGTTTAAGTAAACATGTTTAACTAATATTTGAAAAGTTCAGAATCAGTTTTTCAAAATAAATGCTTTTTTGTATTTCACATATATTAACCATGTAAAAATATTAACCTGCAGACTGAAAGATGTTACTGGCATAGAACAAAACACCATTGATTCCACTTAACTGTTGAAGAACAAGTAATCCAATTCCTATCTGCACAAATTAGCATTTCAAAAAAATCATTTTCATTGTCACAACATTTTCATTGTCACAAAAAATAAAAAAAATTAAATACCATCAAAGGGAACCAATATCTTCTATGTTTAAGGTCTGAAAACTGAATGGCAGCTGTCCTTCTGTTTGATGACGCTACCGCCCTCTAAATATATTAAGTTTTTGCCAATATTCAAAAAGACGATAAAAAGTTTCATAAAATAAATTTCAACATCAATTGGTGTATTATTATTTATTATTCACCTTAATTTCATTTACTTCAACCGTAATATCGGTATCAAACCCGCGAAGAACTTGTAAAATCATCAGTCATACCCATCTTTGCCTGCAAGATTTTGACACAATATTGCTCAAAAGTTATTAACATTGGAAAACTCAAATAATAATAACAATAACAATAATTCACTAATTTTACCAGCCACCGAGGAGACTCAGGGATAAAAAAGAGGCCCGGAATCAAAATTAAGCAGGGCAAAGTTCCTGCAAAACGAAAATAATCAGGTTTCAAGTTGACATATATAAGCCATATAAAAAACAGGTCAATAATCAGGTCGAGCCGCCAGCCCGTTTAATTAGACGGGTCGGCTCTAACCCGTGTATGGTCCGTTTAACACATTTTTTTACAACGCATGATAGCATGTTTACAGCTTGATCGTTGTCCGCCAACCCATCGACACGTTTAGATAAGTAGGTTAAATGGGCTGTGTACAGCTCACATGACACGTTTAGATAAGTAGGTTAAACGGGCTGTTTTTGATTATTACCGGTTTGTACTCGGTATTAATACATCAATAATTTATAGAAAAAAAATACACAAAAAGGTATTCCAATTGTGACAATTACCCAAAATTGCAAGTATTCTCCAATTAGCAAAAAGTCCCAACAAATAAGCAAGCATTATCCCAATTGTGACTGATAGCTACAATCCCAAAAACAAAAAAAAAATAAAAAATAAAAAAAGTCAAAGTCTTGACTAATAGCACCGCAAAGGCACAAATGCGCAAACCGAATGACCTGATTGACAGATTCTAATCCCCCTCTCATATTTTGAGGTGCTATTTCCGCTATATAAACAGGAACCTTTGTAACACATCCGAAAAGATAATAACAATTTTTATCATGCTTTTGTCACAAACATATCTTTTTAAAGCAAATTTTAAATGAATAAATGTTACCGTATACTATATAATTCCAACACTGAATCCTTCCAATAATCTTCCCATATAAAGAAACGACGTGTCCTACAAAAGCCGCAGCCGGTTTTACATGCGATCCGAATATTGACCAACTTTGACCCGGTATTTAGAAGCTTACTTTGGCAAATGATATACAAAGCCATCCAATAATATTAGGAATAGCTGCAATCATCAAAGACTGCAAATTTGACCACACAAATTACACATTAAAATTGTTTTGTTCAAAATTACATTTATAAAAGCAAATATATATTTCTAAGAGTAAGAAATAATAAGAAAAAGCATACCCCTTTTCGGCCAATATACTCTGCAATTTGACCACTGGCTATGGCCCCAACCATGGCACCCACATTTGACAAAGACCCAAACAAAGAGAACTGAAACCAACCAATCCAAATCACTTTAAATTCATTAAAACAAATCAAAATCCACGGCGCACACGCGGGTCCCGGGGGTGTTGGGCCAACTTGGGCTTGATGCAAGCATCCTTATTAGGGGGGTGCATGCAACCGAAAAGAAAACAGATTTTTCCAAAAACAACCCAACGAAACCTGCTTTTTTTTTTTTTTTTTTTTGAAAACCGAGTTTTTCAGTCACTGGTTTGATTTAAGCCCAAAGCCCAAAATTCTTAATAAAACCATGACCTCTAGATCACATGAGAAAGGGGTGACCGACCTCAGATACAGAGAGTTGAAGATCTCTAGTAATAGCAGCTTGTGTAGGTGAAGAATAACCACCCTGAAACATTGGTAATCCAGTTACAGTCAAACCTTATATTCAACACTTATTGAATAATATATATATATATGGTTGCTTACGGTGAAACCGAACTGAACAGGGCCTAATGCAACGATGATGACGCAAGCAACAACAGAGACAGAGCGGTCTCTGAGGATCATCTGAGATGACGTCATCATGCTGGACTGTCTGGAGCCCATGCGGTACCAACTGCCCGTGTGAAGAAAGGGCTTCTTGAGATCTCTCTCTGTTCTTCCTTCTTCGTTTTCATCCCTGAAACTCATTCTTGATTTTAAGGTTTCTTAATCTGCGTTGAATGATATATGAATAAGCACATAAATATATACGAGGTGTGCTTATGTTTGCAGGAAGAAGAGAGTGGTAGTTTGTTTGTATAAGTAGTGAGGGCAACGGCCACGGTGAGCACAGGTGGACGGTTATGTTGTGGAAATCATCATCATCATCATCATCATCATGTGGACTCTTGTCAAGGACGGTCATACCTATTTAAATACTTTCTTTTTTCTTTTTCCACTCTAGTCGGATGGTAGGATCTAGTGATTAACTCGGACTAGTCGGGGTTAATTGGATTAAATTTTACGTGTAAATTTTCAAATTTTATATATAAAATTTTCAATTTTATTCGATTTTGGTCAATGGGGATTAATCAGAGACAAGTCAGTGGGGGTAGCGACTAGCGATTAATTGGAAATTGATTTACGTCTAGGCGGGATTTTTATAAGACTGCTTATAAGGCTATGCATTGTGGGTTAACAGTCGTTCCATAGGTGTCAAGATGATGGGTGTAATTTTAGCAAGTTATTACCAATCTTACAATATGCGCATACCTAAATCTAAGTATTAAGTTCTATTTTCGTCATTGGGGTTTGGTCAAAATTAACACATCAAGTTTGGGTTTTTATCAGCCAAGCGTTATGGTTTTCAAAACTTGTCGTTTCAATCCACTTGTCTAACACTATTAATAGTCTTTTAATAACTTGTAAAATGATCAAAATATCCATACTAACAAATAAAAAAGTACGGTTTTGTTTCTTAAAAAATATTTTGTTATATGCCTTTTCTTTTTAAATATTATACATAGTTCTCATAGTTTCGTTATTAGTCTTTATTTATTAGGAGTATTTTGGTTCATTTAAGATAGTTAATATAAAAATACTAAAGCTATGCATATGTATCACTTTAGCTTTTACTTCACTATTTAACCTCATCATTTAACATATGCTATACTTTATTCTCTACCGTTCTATTTATTTATATTATTTAAATAAAAAATTGATATAAAAGAAGAAAAAAATCTTCAATTGGATGTAGTCTAGCTCAGGGAGACCCAGCCCCGCCGGCCACTAGTGGCCGCTAGAAAAAGGGCACGGTGTTTCGGTGACACCATTTGTACCACATCAACACCACTAGTGTTGCTCCGTGAACCATGTCACCCAGCCTAACATCGTTAACCAAATGGAGTGATATGACAAGTTATGAAAATCATGTCTCTCAAGCAAATGCCAAAGTTTTGGATTAAAGTAGCAATTTTGGTCAAACTATAAGAACGAAAAATAAATAAAACTCTAGTAATAATAATATCAAAGGGTTTTTGTAAGTTGCATAAATAGTCCTTAGAAGTAAAATTAGTGAATTGTTCTTTTATTTTAACGAAAAATTTGATTAGGTTATCAACATGGAATAAAATGGTTATAAGTTTTAAACCTTAGGCCATGATATGTAAAAGAACTCTTTTTAGATTGAAATAGGTAAACATGTCAAACCATAGAAATCAAAAGGATAATTTACTTTAATAATAAACAATTTATAAGAAAAAAAGGGGGTAAAACAATAATAATAATAATAATAATAATAATAATAATAATAATAATAATAATAATAATTGGTACAGTCAAAGCCGGCCAAAAGGAAGGTCGACAGACCCAGGTCTATTTGGTAGAGAGACCCATAATTGTTTAAAAAAAGTAATATATATTCTATATATAATGTTGTTCTAACAAATAAATCTATAAAATGACTTCTTGGTGCAATGGAAAAGATGCAAGTCCGTAGTATTAAAGGTCACGAGTTCTCAATTCCCATTGACTTGTGTGTTTTTGTTTTATAGAAAAAAACTTTTCATTGTGTTTTATATGAGCCATTTTAGCAACTTTTTATTATTAGTTTTTTCTTTTTGGTTCGTATTGAGCTTTGGAAATGCAATCCAATTGATAAAATTGTCAAACGATTTATCACATAATTAAAAACGTGATTACAGATGTCATTTTTTATGTTCGTCATGATCCTCAAAACTTTAAGGAATTCTTGGGTATAGTATGAATTTGAAAGAAATGTATATATTTAGTGGTATAATCATCATAATTTTGTAAATTTTAAATAAACCCCCATTTCAATGATAAAAAGAGGTGAGTCAACTTTACCTATGGTGTCGATGAGTTGTTTATGTAGTGCTAATCATGTGAAAAGAAGTTAGTTCCACCAGATGAGGTGTTTGGTCGTCAAGAGAGCGGGATTAGGTTCCATTTCAACCGATTCAAAGACAAGTGGATAGATTTATAAAAGTTAGGCATACATCGTAAACAAATTTTTGTCTTGATTTTCACTATATGTATTTTATGTAGCTTTGAGCAAGTTGTTAAAGTTTAGCTTAATTAAATTTGCATAAAATTAATAAGCAAGAACAATAGCAAAATCACAAAACTTGTAGCAACAAACCGGATCAAATTAAAAATATATGTATTAATTAATAATTAAAGAGAACCGTAATAATCATATGATTTTACCGGTAATTTAGTCGACATATGTGACCTTATATGTTGACCGGGTGTTAAATGTCATATACACTATAACCTAATAATGCAATCTTTATTCTTCAAATATTTCTAGAACTTACTTTTCTTTGCGCCCTTAGATGAGGCAACATGGTGTACTACTCTTCAATGTCATCAACTTTATAGCCGTCTACTGAAAGAGAAATGTCATCGCTGAGTTTTATATACACGTGTTTGCATAAAAAAATGTAATGTGCTTCTTAGATGCATGCGCTTTGTTTTTCTTATGGTGTTGGAAATCACATTCCTTCTTCCATTTCGGCTCTTGATGTGCTCCATATTATACATGTTTATATCACATAATATTACTCATTCTTGACCAGTTTTATTGCATTTTCACACTTGGACTCTAAATTTGCTTTGTGAAATTGCACGAGTAACATTGGTGGAAAAGGAGCTAAAATTGGATGAAAACGAAGCCATCCATCAAGTATGACCATGCATGGTCGTACATGCCCTTAGGCGTGACCGTGCCACTCGAAGATTTCCAAACCAAATACTGAAGCAAGAGTCATGCCATGACAAACATGGACCACACAAATCGGCATAACCCTGAGGATACAAGAGCACAGTTGGGCCGACACGACTTTAGAAACTGCACGACCGTGCAAACTAAGGGCATGGTTGAGCTGACAAGATATTAGAGATTTAGAGAAAGCACGGTTGTGCTTAATATTCGGTTTCATGACAAGTTGTGGGATCTCACTACGTATTTCCATTTACAAAAACATAAAATGCACCCGCGTTAATCATTTCATTAAACATATCAAATTGATTTGGAGCAAAAGTAGCATCGGTCTTCGATTGATTCTCCCTTACCTTTAATTTATATATAGCGTATTTAAGTTTATGTAATGTATTTTAACTACAAAATCCCCTAACTTTTGGTTTGACTACTGAATACCAATAATTTAGTATTGATAGCTACTGTGTACTTAAATCGATACTTGTTATTGTCGATGCTATACAATGTAAACGATATGTACACTTAGATATTATGTGTAGTAGGTTTAACGTAAAAATTATTTTTATTTTTTAAATTTAAAACGAGAAGTTGTGTAAAAATATATCTCAAAAATATATATACAGCCTACCCCACATCAACTCCTTGCATATAATTGCTAGTTGATCTATAAATAAATCTGGTTAACAGCTAATTTATAATTTTTTTAATGACGAATTTCTTTTTATATTTGTTGTCTGTGGAGCTTGAACCCAAAATCTTTCATTTTCAAATATGTGTTTAAATGTTTTGCATTTGCCAGTAGACTTATAGACCACCACCCTATTGGTATAATGGTATATATAATTAACTCCTATACATAACAAATAATTAATATAAAAACATTAAGTAAAATGTTTTTTGGTTTAATTTTGAAAAATATATTTAATTTTACTTGACGTAGGTGATAATTTAGTTATATAAACAAACTGAACGAACATTAAACGGGCATGTTTGTATTCGTTTTCTTAACTTTAGCTAAACAAACAGTCAAACAATAACACTAAGCAAACAAGGTTTTATTGTTCGTGTTTGTTTGCTAATAAACATGCATGTGTTCATGTTTGCCATTAATAATATAAACGAACGGTTTATAAGATAAATGAACATAAACAAAACATAACTGTACGATCATATAAAACACAATCGGACACCATTAAAAACAAACGTGTATATCCAAATATAACCACAAAAGTAACTTCAAAATTAAACAAATACATCTAAATTAAAGTTTAAAACAAACTTCAAAACATGGGATATTCTTCCCGATGGGTTAGACTTATGGGTTTATTAATCAACTAAATTTTAAAATGATATTAGACGAATATAATGACACTAGACGGGTGTTCACGCGATGCAGCGAGAAACCTAAACTATTGGAAATGGTTCGGTTTTAATTTTCAACGGTTCGTTTTGTTATCGATGACAAAAAACTGTTACTAACGGGCTGACTCATGGTTTAAGCTAAAAACCATAAAAACCGGATCGCAAACTTCACTACGTAAATGTTTTTTTTTAACTAAAAACAAACTATAGCAATACCATACTCAAATTAAAGAGAATAAAATGTTTGTTTTTATTGTGCAACTTTTAAAAAAATATATAAATGTATGAAAAGTTATGATCGTTTAAAAATCGTGGGTGAAAGTTGGATTAAAAATGAAATTAAAATAAATATATGGTTAAAAGTTAAAGTTGGAAACTGTTTCTTAAATTTACAAATATATAATAAAGTTTAAGGGCCAATATTATAACTATTTTTTAACAAATTGAACAGATTTTGTATTTGTCAACTTTGCTCCTATACTACATGTTTTATTGGGTGTACATCATGTTTTAAATGTTGTAAATTACTTAAAAAAATGTAGTGTCTTAATTTACTCATGAGTGGTACATTATATAGTATAGATATAGATAAACGAGCATAATTAAAAGAGTTATTAGGGACTAATGTTTAAGATATAAAAGAATAATGAAAGGGAAAATTCACAAAATGACCATTTTTAAGAGAGAGAAACTATAAAATAACCCAAATATCTTAAAGATGCCTAAAATGGTCCAAATAATTTGGACGGGGGCAATGTATTGAGAAAATATCATTAATATGAGGGAGCAGACCAAATTTTTGTTGATGGAATCCCTCATTATTCCCATATTTGGCATGCTCCTTCAACATTTTTAAAAATTTGGCCCTCTTCCTCATATTAAGGATATTTTCCCAATGCATCGCCCCAATCCAAATTAATTTGTCCATTTTGAGATTCTTCAAGATTTTTTGACCATTTTATAGTTTCTCTCTTAAAAAGGGTCATTTTAGAAAATTTTCCCATAATGAAAAGAATTAAGTACTAGAAAAGTTGATAGAAAATTAGGAGTCAATTAAACACTTTATAGACAAACGGAAAACATCACATTTCTATATATCATTTGTTTTGAAATCCAATCAATTGGGATGTAAGATGTTACTGGAAAGGAAAGAATATTATTGCCTACTTTCGGAAGTCATGACAAGGGAGCAACCAAATGAAACTGGGACGTGAACGTCTCAATCAAATGAATGGCATGTGTTTAAAGCATTACAAATGATTTTTTCTTAAAACAATTAATTTGTGAAAGAATACTTATTCTTTTATGTTCTAATATTCTTTATATTACTAAGCTAAGTATCATCTTCTTATACAAAATCTATAGCATATCAATTTGTTGACCTGCCACGAACTGGTCAAAGTACAAGAAAACAAGATGGTGCGGTATCGTAGTTGGGGAAAATCGAGTAAATAGATATTTACGATGAATTATCAACACCCGTTATTTACTATGAATTATCAACACCCGTTATTTATTTTCTAGGCTTTTGCATTATGATTAAGCAGTTTCGACACTAAACCGGCATGGAACAAAAAACTCGCGTACATTGCTATAGTAGCCTATTTAGTGGCCCGTTTGGTGGATGTGAAGTAAGTTTTGATTGCTCATTGGGATGTCATTTTGGTGTGCATTAAATTGTTCAAATAAGGCTAAATGACTATGACTAAATGACTGGTAACTTCACTAAATTGGAAAAATCCATAACCATGATATCTGGCCTATTAGCTCAGTTGGTTAGAGCGTCGTGCTAATAACGCGAAGGTCGCAGGTTCGAGGCCTACATGGGCCAACTATTTTTTATTTTTCAAATATTTCATGGTTGCTTATTTATGTGTTGTGTTACAAAAATATCATTTAACAACTATTTTTTTTTGTTTTATAAAATTTCCAGCTCAATCCAACAACCTTTTTATTATTATAAAGAAGATAAAAGGATATTAGAATCTCGTATTTCAAAGAACTAATATTATGTCTTTGATAATCAAAATTTTAAAAATTACAATTCATCATTTACAAACATGGTGTAGAACTGTAGATGATGGGTTCATAAAAGTTGCATCCATGAAAGGTCGAGATAAAGAAGAAAAGCCGTCAAGTTAAAATTGCAACGCTGGCTCTCTATTGTTTAACTAGCTCCGTCGACTTGCCCAACCTGATAGAAGCAGACTCAAGGCCAAGACCGACTAGCAAAAAATCCAGCCTCGAACAGGACATATATATGGATGCAGTTTTCGATTGGTCGAGTTGAAATCGAATAAACGTATGACTGAAATTCAGGTGTTAGTTCAACTCCTAGCTAGAATCCTAGATATTCAAAAAAAAATTTATCATGTGCTGAAATTTCAATAAGCAGAATTGCAACAATTACTAAATTTCCATTATGTGGTGATTAAAAAAATAAATTAGCAAATAGTTCAACATGGGCTTTCTATATCCAACAGTCCATCATGTTATGGGCCATAAAAAAGAGAAATAAGGCAAATAATTCAACATGGGTGATTCACATCTTTTTTCTTTTAGCCGCTTCTAGTCGAGGCTCTAGACGACTAGACCGAGACCGAAAACAACAAACATTTAATTAGCAGACCGGGTTTGATCATTAGTCCTGTTTGGTTTGTGGACGGTCCATTTGCAGTCTGATCATTCGGTTCAGTCTGTCTAATCTCAAAAACGCCCACCTAGGTATCACAAGCGCATGGTTAAACAAAAATGCGCTCTAAACAGTGAACAATTTGTTTGGCTAAAAAACATATAAACCTTTTGGAATATAAAAATGTGTATACAACTTTCTCTTTAGAAAAACATTCTTTAAATTAAATATATAATATTATATGAATATAAAGTAGTAATAATAATAATAATAATACAAAAGTTCAAATGTATTAAAAAAAGTTAATGATCTCCAGCTCAAGTGATTGATGTGAGACACTCAAAGATCTTGAGTTAAAGTCCCACATGTGATCGAAAGAAAAAAAAAGAATTAGAGGATTCCAAGTTAGGCGAGAAGGTTTTCTTGCCTATTGTAGGTTTCTTCCTAAGGCTGCGTGCTATGGTGGGTGGCTTCGAAGCCCCTTCACAGTGTCACGTCAGTGCCACGTGGGTACTGGGGGCATCAAAGCCCCAGGGCATGATGCCCCTCTATGGTGAGGGGGCTTCGAAGCCCAACCTTTTTTCTTTTTTTTATTTATAAAACAAAAAAACCAATACAATAATATATAATACAATAATATATAATACAATAATAAAAAAAATACAATAATACAAAAATTCAAAATAAATTAAATAAAAAAGCATATAAAAAAATTAAAGCTATTTTTAGTCGTCGGCCTCGTCATCTTGCTTATTACTCCAAAAAAGTTCAACCAAATCCGATCGAAGGCTGAAATTCGTTTCCTTTTTTTGTGTTTTTAATAAATTAGCAAGTTTCTCATCTTCGTTTAGTGTACAGATCGGCTCTGGCTCATCATTGTACTCGCCTTGGCAAATTGCTCTACCCGAGTCCTCCAATATCATATTATGCAAGATAATGCAAGTGTACATTATGTTTCTTAACTTACCCATTTGTAGAAAACGAGCCGGTTGTCTAATGATAGACCAACGTTTCTTTAATACACCGAATGCCCTTTCGATGTCTTTTCTTGCACACTCGGGTTTTTTCTTGAAATACTGACATTTTTTGTCAGTCAGGCACGTAAAGCTAAGAACCAACGTGGCCCATTCCGGATAAATATTGTCGACTAGATAATATCCGTATTCGTAGTTGACATCGTTTGTGGAAAATGAGATGTCGGGTGAGACTCCGTCCGTGAGGCGGTCAAAAATAGGGGACGCATTAATCACAGCTACATCATTGTTTGCACCGGGCTTCCCAAAAAACACATGCCATATCCAAAGATCAAATGATGCAGCCGCCTCAAGAATAACTGTTGGGCCATCATGATCACCCCGATGATATTGACCTTGCCAAGCAACAGGACAGGCTTCCTATTCCCAATGCATGCAATCAAGGCTACCAAGCATCCCAGGAAAACCGTGTCTTTGATGATGCACCTCGTATACTTTTTGTACGTTGCTTTGAGTCGGCTTCCTCAAATATTTTTTATGATATAGTTGTGGAATACCTAAGTTTAACAAATTTTATGAAATTCATGCTTAAAATGTTACGGTTTTGAAATAAATAATTAGAATATTAATACTCACATTTGCAGAACGTGTGAAGCGCTTCACGAGCCACTGTCTCCGACATCTGTAAGTACTCTTCCATGGCGTCACTCGCAGTCCTGTACGCTAGTTGACGAATTGCCGCCGTGCATTTTTGCATCGTTGAATATCCCGGTTTACCTCTCGCATCCGCCCGTTGTTGGAAGAATGCATAAACACTTTCTAAATCACCAACTATTCATAAAAATAGTTGACGACTCATCCGAAAACGGCACCGAAATCGTTCCGAATCAAAAGTCACGTCCGGCGAAAATAATCTTTCATCAACCGGTCATGCGCACTTACGCGATCCCGTTGAAGATGAAGCCGTCTGTTTAGTGGTTGTGAGCTTTCGTAATGCTGGACTACGAGTTGGGCAGCGTCTAGAATAGCACTAAATATCGTTTCATCCTCTGAATCCGAATTGGAAATATCGTCGATATCGGGCTCGAAGTCGAGTGTGAAAGATGAGTCGGAAGACATATTTGGGGAGAAAGTTTTATAAAGTTTAAATAGGAGAATGGGATGTTTGTAGAGATTGGGTGAATGGTATATATATATGTATGTATTTTATATTATTAAAAAAAATTTTAAACGGTATTATAGCCGTTAGTGGTGGGCACACCCACCTCACCCCCCTTCCGCACCCAGCTTCCCCTCCACCGCTCCCCCCTCCGCGCCCCACCCAACCGCGCCCCTCGGCGGTGTTTGAAGCCCACCACGCCCCTCCCCCCCCCCCCCCCCCCCCCCTTTGTGAGGATATCTTGCTTTCATGATTTTTGAAATTTATTTCAAAGATTAAAGTTTTTTGATTTAAGGAAAAATGAGTAAAATCATTGAAGTATAAAAGTTATGAGACAGATATACCTTAGATCTCCATCATCTCTGAACCTTTGTGACGAGTGACCAATCCAATCATTACCTTCCTATGGCCTCCTGCCTTGACGGAAATAAAAATGACTTCAGGACTCCAGGTTTCATAACAAGACTAAGAGATGTTGATAAAAGGGAATATTTTATTTCATAACTGTTATTCCCGAAGGAAGAACTTCTGGATATGTAAAAACGTTATATGAACGTTTACGAGCCTAGGAACTAGTCGCAAATCGATACGTTAACTCGTGTTCATTCAATACATTAATGGAGATTAATACATTAAGCCTGGAAAGAATCCGGCAGCATAACGTTACAGGGGATAAATATAGCACAGATCTCTCTGCACCATTCACTAGGGAAGGCCTATTTATAAGCAGTCATCCTCATTCGTTAACATCACTAACGAATGAGGCTTCCCATAGCGAATGACCTCCCATTCGCTAAACATCCTTAGCGAATGGGCATTACTTTAACGAATGAGCCTCCATTCGTTACACAGTAGTAACGAATGAGCTCTTACATTAACGAATATGTCTAGCCTTTAACGAATGAGGCCCATTCGCTAAACATCCTTAGCGAATGTGCCTTTATACATTAATATAAAGACTAAACAACCCCTATCCTATTCGAACAGCTGCGGACACCAATTCCGTGCACTAACAGGACATTTACATCATTTTCCCCTAAGGGGGAGCTTACTCACACATAGCTAAGATTACAAGGAAATTAAATTTTTGGGAGAGTATTCGATGATCTATCTCTTACAATCCTCACATTATATAGGAAAACAATGAACGTAAGGTTCTTTTTATTTACGTAAGTGCTTACGTAATTATCTTCATAATTGAACCCATGTGGGGGTCCCAATTACGTGTCCTCCATTATTCGACTGAGAGGTTGTCGCTTTGCCTGCTTTTTTCACATGCTTGCTTTTAATCAATGAACCCATGTGTAGGGTCCAATTCACGTGTATCCTCCATTATCTCGTCTGAGAGGATGTCACTTTCTCTGCACTCTTCACATGCATGATTTTCTATTAGGCGTGCCAGTTCTTGTCACAATAATTTTTTAGTGGCCGGACCTACATCAAGTTGATTGAGAGCGATTTGTTGCTCAATGGTCTCTATTGAATGTTTTTCATGAACAGGCAGGGGGGTTCCACTGTAACTAGTAATTATGCAGTTTTGGCTGCAGTAGTTAATTTTCTTAAAACTTCCAACTTTAATCTGCTGAAGAGTCTTTAAGATTTTTAGATATCCATTAACTCTAATGGAGACCCAATTGCTGATATCTTTTTTTTCTTCCATGACTTTGGAAGATTGGACATTTCTTGTTTTAGTTAAGCCAACCTCTAATAAATGTAAGGTAGGAAAGCTTTTTCCTTGATACCAATCTGGTAATGCAGAGGTGCATTCAATATAGATGTTGGCATCTTTGGCTGCTGCAATCTTTTTTCGGAAGGTTTTTATAGCCTTCTTCATGCCTTCTATGAACAAATTGATTTCTTATAAATTAGCAGAAGGATATATACATTTAATTAGTCCAGCAGAAAATGCTAGAGAAACTAAATGAGGATCAGATCCTGGACAGAAGTTGTATAGACTTTTTGATGTCTTATCTTCTGTGTATATATTTTCGACTTCAAAGTCGTATGGGCTGAGAGCCCTAGCTTTAGACCAGACTGATCGGAATTCGTCCAAACTTATTAGGTCGATTTCTTCATTCTAAATCTCTATTCTTTTTTCTGATCTTCTTTCAAATGGTGAGTTTGTAAAGTTAACCGGTGAGGTTCTTGTCGTCTTTACTACAGGTATAGGAAAGATAGAAATTCTTAATGGAATTTCTTTTCTTCCAAATTCTGCAGAAAATCTCGTGGCTTCTTGTTGGGCTTGTAACAAGGAGCTGAATTTTTTGTAGGAAGCTGATGTATTCTGGACATATTTTGAGACAATAGCCCAATCTGCATAAATTCCTCTGTGGTCTCCATAAAAAATGACGTAGAATCTTGTATTTTGATTTCCTGGAGATGTTACCTTTTGAGCATAGGTGGTTTTAATAGTTTTTGGCAAACTATCAGCCGTAAACGGATTTGAGTTGTCTTTACCGGAGCCGTTTGCTTCCGGACTAGAAGATGATTGTGGCTCATCTTTTGCCTCATGTATGCTTTTTCCCAAAGCATCAGGGATCAACGGACTTGATTTTTCTTTACCTTTAGCCGTTTGTAAAGGAATAGATTCTGTTTTTAGACTTTTGTTTTCCTGTACAGAATTTACACTTTTGGTGTTAAGCAAATCATTGTATAACACAATTTGCTGTTGCACAGCTCGTAAGTCTATTAAAAGAATTTTTTCTTTTAGGCGTAGGGCCTTGATTTTTTCTTTTTCTTCTTCCATCGTAATTCTTTTTCTAAATGAGGGTGTGATGAACTTTTGAAAGAGACGCATTCTATTTATAGAAAAAGATTACGTCATTGCTTACGTATTTTGAAAGTCACGTGTCAAGCTATCAGCTAGCACGTTTTTTGGTCCTTCAAGATGTTCAATATTAAAGGAATATCGTGAAAACCACATCTGCCATTTGACTAGGCGTCCTTGCTTATTATCTCCTGAAATTTTTGTTTTTAGGAAATAAGTGAAGTTTTTATTATCTGTCCTGACTAGGAATTTTACAGGGGTTAGATAAATAGAAAACTTTGAAATGGTGTTTTTTACCGCCAGTAATTCTTTTTCATTACTGTGGTAATTCCTTTCAGCTGGTTTAAAACTTCCAGATGTGTATTTACAAATTTCCTCTCTATCAACTGTTTTTGCCTTTAAGACCCCACCCCAAAAATCATTTGAGGCATCGGTTTCAATTATAAGAGAGTCTTCTTCTTTTGGAAGATAAAGTCTAGGAAAACTTTTTAAGTTTTTCTTTATCTTTTTAATGTAATCTGTATCGGCTTCTTTCCAATCCCATACATAATCTTTTTTTAATTTTACCTGTAGCGGCTTTCTGAGCTCTGCAAGCTTCGGAATGTAGCTTTCGGCATAAGTTAAAACACCAAGGAATCTTTGCAGATGTTTTTTTATCTTCTAAAGTATTTGAAAATTTACGTAAATATTCCAAAATATGTTTTTGTGGACAATGAGTTCCTTGATCTATTTCAAGACCTAAAAAATTTATCTTTGTTTTAAAAAGATTTGCTTTCTTTTTTGACAAAAAAATTCCATATTTTTCAATTGTTTTTAAAACAGATAAAACATGAAAATAGTGATGTTCCTCAGAGTTAGAAAATATTATGATATCGTCTACTTAAACGGTACAATAATCTTCTAATCCTCTTAAAGCATTCTGCATATGTCTTTGAAATATGCTAGGTGCTTGTTTTAATCCGAAAGGAACTACCTTCCATTGATAATGACCATCAGTACATGTAAATGCAGTTAATAACTGAGATTCTTCATCTAATAGTACCTGCCAGAAACCACTTTTGCAGTCGAAACTAGAAAATATGGTTTTTCCTCTTAAGAGGGTTAGTAATTCTTGCATACAAGGAAGATTATGACTGTCTCCTATTGTTGCTGAATTAACCGCTTTATAATATACGACCATTCACTTTTTTCCTCTTCTTTTTTCAACTTTATTTTCAACTAGAAACGTTGGTGACATATGAGGTGACTTACTTGGAACCATTAATTTTAGCTCAAGTAACTCTTTAATTTGTTTGCTAAACTCCTCTCTATCTTGTGGACTGTATTTCATTGGTTTTACCTTGATTACAGTCTTAGGATCTATTAATTTTATTGACGCTTTCATCAAGTTTTTGGATTTTTCTGGGTCAATGGGATTTTCTGAGCATACTTTTTCAAGTAGTGCTTCTATTTTTTGATATTTTTGTATTTCTATGAAATATTTTTCTTCTGGTTTTATAACTTCTTGAGTTATATTAGTACCAGGTATTTGCTTTATTTTTGAATCTTTTTTCATTGACTCAAGAAAATCGGGGTTCCCAACGCGAAGTGCTTTGGTTATTTTCTTAATCATAATCATTTCTTGATTAAGATGGAAAGATATTCTGTCTAACCATTGTGTAAAGGGTCCATATAGCTTACAGAAATTATTTCCAATGAGTAAATCTATTCCTAATTCCTGTTGATAAATGGTAGGAATAGGGAATGGTTTTCCTGAAAAGTAAACTATAAGATTTCTACAAACCTTATTTAGTTTAATCGTTTCTTCATTAGCTATTGTTACTTTAATGTCCTTGGGTGTGTTTTCCCAAAGTTCTTCAGGGATAACGTATTTACTTGCTAAACAGAGGCTTGCTCCGGTATCAACATAGCAATCTAAAGTTATCGTTTTATATCCTTTTAGAAATTTTTTTCCTTTGATATAATTTGATATAAATAGAGTTGGGATTGGTTATATTAGCATAGACCAATTCCTCTTGTTTTAAAATATTTTGACAAAAATGTAACTTGCCTAATTCATTTTCTTCTCGCTTATGGGTTATAGTCATTCTGAGTCAGTAGAATCGTCAGAAGAGTTGTATTTGACTGTTAATGAATATACCTGAGTATACCCATCGTAAATATTTTCAGAAGGAAAATATCCTTCTTCTTCAGCTTCTAAAATGAGCTTTGTTTTTTCTGGGAATTTTTGTCGGTTAGGACATTCGTTGGCATAATGTCCTTCTTCAGAACATATCCAACATCTGCATTTTTTCTTTCCTTGCGGACAGATTTTTAGTTTTTCTTTTGAAAAATATTTACCTGGCGTAAATTTTTTCTTCTTGGTTTTCCAAAACCTTCTTTTTGTTTTATATTTCTTTTTGAAGTATTTTTTTTATCTTTGGGTGGGTCACATCCAAAGGATAATTGAGGTGTTTCAGTTAAAGTACTGCAACATTTTTTGTTAAATCTTTTTAACTGTTTTTGTTTATTGGAGAAATCACAATAGACTGCTATTTCTTCTTTAACAATTCTTGTAGCAAATCCGAGGGAATGTATAGTAAAAGAATTCTTTTCTTTATTCCATCTTTCTTTGACTTTTTCTCCTACTATGGGGATTTTCATTAAGTGGGCTTCTATCCAGGAATGAAATTCACCCGTACTTAACTTGTATAAGTTTTGCTCAAATAAGCAAGTGAAATCGTCTAAAAGACATATATCACATAATTGTGCTTTAGTAAGATTTTGTCTTGCTTTTTCTAGCAATTTTTGATTTTCTTGATATTTATTTGTAAGAAAATCAAGACCTAAAAACATCATATACATGGCGTTTATTAGTTCATCAAAGAGGTCTATACCATTCATGTTTTCATTCCAGGTTGTACCTTTAATGAAATCTTGAATAATTCCGGAAGATTTATGTTCTATTAGTAATAAAACTGCTTTAGCATTAGAGAACTCTTCTGGATTGGATTGGATAATGAGACTAATCTCAGTATTCTATTTGTCTATAACTTCTTTTCTTCTTTCAAGATCAAAGATACGGTCTATTTTAATGGTGTCAATTGTGATTGAACTTCCATTATTAGAATTTGGTATACCTTTGTGATAAGGCATAGAAAATTCTACATTTTTCTTTTTGTGGCTAGTATAACTAGTACTAGCCCGATTTGTTCTACTATTGTACATAGGAGTGTATTCTTCAAAAGAACTTTCATCTTTCGTTATAGGTTCTGGTGTTGTATCTTTTTCAATTTTAGGTTCTTTTACTGTAAAAACCTTTTCTGGAAAATATTTGTCTCTAAGACTTTTATTTTCCGCAAATTTTTGTTCGCATTCTTTATCACTTAGTGACATTAGTTGGACTAGTTCATGTATTTGTTCAGCTGAGCCTGTCTCTAGCTGGTTATCAAATATTTGTTCTAGTTTTTGAGAGATAGAACTCATTTTTTCGTTTTGTTAAGCTCTTGAATTTCTCTTTCAAGTTTTAACTTTTGCTTTAATAACTCGGATAGAGTTTTTAATTTGTCACCTGGATGCATACTCCAGTCATTCTGAATTATGCTGAATTTTTGAATTATGTGACACTTTTGTATTTGTAGATCCATTTCTAAATTTAATAATTTAGACATCTCACATGAGTTTCTTACTTTTTAAAAATTTATCACATGGACGTTGTCCTTTCATGTCAGCTTTTTAAAGAATTGTATTTTTTAATTTTCTATGGTTCTTTCGTATCAAAAGGCCATTTTAATGCATTTGGACATTTAGAACTTCCTAATGACGGATTTCCTACATTAAAGATAGGAAAAGAGTATTTTTGAAATCTTCCGCGTTCGTTGAAGATTTTTGTGTGTTGTTCCATCTTTTGAGGCTTAGCTTCCTCTATTTTATCAATTTTTTCTAAGACATCCTTAATAATCTTTGCGGCTATAGTCTCTAGATTTTCATTGGTAGATAATTTTTCTACTTTATTAATTAAATCTCTAATTAATTCTTCTAACTTTAGAAGAGAACTCATGTTGTGGTTATTAGAGTTCTTCTCGCTTTAAGCTTAGAGAGTTTCTTTCTAGCAGCAGCTAATTCTTGTTTGAAGAATCTTATATTCTGAGCTTTTATGTTATCCTGTAACATAAAGTTATTTCTAGTTTGATTTATTCGGTCTTCATATCTCAGAATTTCACTTTTTTCAAAGTTAATTGCATCATCTAGAGCTTTAACTGCTTCTATGATTGGCGTTAAAGACATTATATTCCTATAACCTCTTTAAGAATTTCTCCATACTTATCTATTCTTTCTGACATAGATCGTATTAATTGTACTTATGTAGAAGTGGAAGTTGGTTCTCTAATTCTTAGAGTGTGTCCAGAAAAACTGTGTCTAGGTCTAGACTCTAAAATTTGTTTATTTTGAGCTATGTTTATTGCCCAATTTTCTTGAAGTTGTGAAGGTTTAGTGAATTTACTTTGTTCTACTGTTCCTATATCTGAGAATATATCTTCGATTGTTATACTCTCTTTTTCTTTATACTCTATTGAATGAGTACTGTTGGTAATAGCATACGATATTAGATAATTAATCGTAAATACTTTATTTCCTGGTTCCATTAGATCAGTTCTTTCGCACTGATGTATGAAACTAAGAGTTTTGTCGAAATCTTTTGAATCTCGATGTAAAGCAAATTTAGGGTATACAGTAAACATAAATTTACCATAAGCTAAATTTCCCTGTACTGCCCCTAAGAGAGCATCTTGTCTGTTAATGATTCTATTATCAACAACATCCATTTTTATAGGAAAATTAATTCCATCTCTGAACTGTGCTTTTAGTAGGATTTTTACTGCTCCTATATGCACCATGTTCATTGATTTTCTTAATTCGGGTTTAATAGTCAAAAGTCTTTTTGCTATTTCTCCTTTTGTTAAGAGTGGCAAAAATACTTTTCCCGATGTATCCTTTATGTCACTGAAAATTCTTCAGTATTAAAGCAGTAAAGGATTTTATTCTTCCTTGAGAAAGCCTTTGAAACTAGGCTTTGTAAACTATTAGGTTGATTAAAAACCTGTCTATTATCAAGCTTGAACTTAAGCTTGCTTATTTTTGTTAATTGGTCAGAATTAATCATGTAATCTGACTGAAAATCTTTTTCATTTTCACTAAAGTTAATCATGTATCAGAGCCCCTCCCCCCCCCCCTCCGCGCCCCATAGCGTTCGGTCTAAGGGTGAAAATATGAAATGAAGATGATTTGGTGGGTCAGTGGCCCATCAATGATCTAAATGACCGTTAAAGAAAGAAAAATGTTTTAAAGTGGAAATGTGAAACTCAAAAGTTGGTCGAAAGCACATTTGGCAATTGGCGTCATGAGGTACCCATGCAAATAAAGAACAAATTCTCACGATTATCCGCTTTTAAAGTTTTGACTTTCCAACTACTTCCAAATTTCCATCACCATTCTCATTCAATTCAAATAATCTTGTAGGTTCGCTAGTTCAAAAAAAGAAGGTTCACTAGTTTATTAACATTTACTATTACTATTAGTAACTGTAAATAAAACCACTTTAATAGTTGATAAAAATTGTAAGTTCGTGTATCCATTGCTATGTTAGAATATAAAGTTTTAAAATATACCTTTCATTTAAAATTTGATATTAACACATTATTTAACACACAACATTCAATATTTCTAGCACTTTCGAATTCTCTTTCAGAATTAAAAGTATACACAAATTGTTTCCCATTTACACCAGTGCAAGCTAGTTCATTCTTTAAGTTACAAAGATGAAGAAATTGAAACGACTAGACGTAACTTCCAATTTCTAACTTCATGTGTACACACGTTGTTACAAATTGACGTTAAGAGGCACTGCTAGTTCCTCAAGTGTGCATGTGAATAGAGACCATAAAGCCACAAATGCTTGACTTGTTTAAGACAACTTCCATGATTTTAAACCAGCATTTAATGAGAAGATGTGTTATAAGAAGGTTTGCATAAATAAATCATTGTTTCTACACATTTTTATCATCGGTTTTGATGCATACGTTTATAACTGTGCAACAAACATTTCACGTTGAGTAGGTAATTAAATAATTAGCTTCCACTTGTGTGTATTCTCTCTTCTTCACGGATCGGGTACTAGTGCCCCTTGTACTACCCGATTTAAGTACCTAAGTATGTGGAGGCACTCCTCTCAGTAAACAAATATCTTAGAAGGGTACCCTGAATGATGCCCCTCCCCCCTAATAAATTAACTAGCAAAACTTTGTTATTGCAAAATGGATTTTTTTTCTCTACACTTTAAATGATAACTAAAAAACTTGTCCTGAAATAAACGAAAAAAACAAAAGAAGGAAAATGATGCATGGACTTTTTCAAAAATATGTCTTAATAAATAAAAATATAAAATTCATTCGACATGGAATGTGGTCCAACATTGGTGGAGTGGCACATCTAGGACCTGATCAAAGGCTTCCGACTAGAGATGATCAAAAAAACCGGTTCCTGGAACCGAACCGGTTCCTACCCGTTTTTTGTAGGAACCGGACCCTATCTGATTCAACCCGATGATCCGTGACCGGTTCTTGCATTTCTGAGTGGGGGCGGGTAGGAACCGGAACCGAACCGGAACCGGAACCGGTTCCTAACCGTTTTTTGGCCGTTTTTTGACCGTTGGGGTCAAAAATAGCCGTTTTTTGACCGGTTACGGTACATGAACCGGGTTAGGAACCGGTAAGAACCGGTTAGATAGGTTAGGGGTCCGAGGGTGGGAGAACCGGTTCGGTTCCCTAACCGGTTCGAGCCTGGAACCGGTTTAAAAGGTGGTTTTGAATATAGGAACCGGTTAGGAACCGGTTCCGGTTCCTAGTCCCAAACCGTTTTGAACATCTCTACTTCCGACTGCCACCTGCAATTTTGTCGCGCCACAAATCCTGTAAATGCTTCGTCAAGATTGTCGCCAGTTATATACGGCACCAATATTTTTTTTTTCTTAGAACGACCAACTAAGTAACGTCAGGTACTCTGTACGTGGCCCCCATTGGCTAAAGGTAGCCCGAGCAGGCCACGAGTCGGGACGGATGGAGCCCCTAGCGGTCCACCTATTGAGGGATTCCCCGGATAAAACCCGACCCCCACGCCCGCCAAACGGCATGACAGCGAGGAGCCGGTAAAACCGGGTGAGATCAGGACTCGAACCCTGTCAAGCCAGGGTCATCCCTCATATCTCCCATATAAATTGGTGATGGTGAGATTTGAACCCCCTACCTCTTACTAGTAAAGTGAGTGCTCTACCATTGAGCCACATTCAATTTATACGGCACCAGTAATTAAGTTTATAATTTTATACTTTTGTCAAAACAATTTAGTTTTATTTCTATCAACTAATTTTTTTATTAGCGATTAATTAATAGTATTTATATTTATATTTATATTTACATTATTGATTGTTATGTCTTTATTTGATTTTATTTAATAGAATCAATATAATATCATTAAATATCAAAGGGTTTTCGGCCCAGCGATACAAATATATTGGTTAGACCATTTGCAATGGTTACCCGGCTATGTACGGAGGGGGTGACTTGGCACCGCCTTGGTGGATTTTCATGGAGTGGAAGGGGTGGTGGAGTTTGGGGGACTTTCGCCATAGAACGAAGAAAACACATCAAGATGTTGAGGGTGAGGTTGTTGATTCGGGGGAGAATCTGATGTCGAGGGTGCGGGAGATGTGGGAACACTGTCAGTCTAGGGCAATGCGTGCGCGGTGTGGAACAACCGTTGTATTTGACCTTAAGGTTTTGTTTTTTCAAATAATTCGAGTTCATGTCCCTTGGTTATAAAGAAAAGTAATGAGGAGTAGATCTAGATTTTGAGATTTTGAAATTGTATGAGTTGATATTCTTAAAATAATATAGAAATGAAAAGATTTATGTTAACTAAATTAATTTTATTTGGGAACAGCAAACTAACTTGTTCCTAGGTACTTCTATAAACCACATTAACCCACCCATGCTAGTTACTAATTAAGGGTTAAATTATAATTACAATAAAAGTTTTATGGTATAATAATTAGTCCTAAATTTAATTATATTTTTATTTTTTTATGTTTCTAGTTCTACCATACATTAACACAACATGTTCTTTTAGTATAAAAACCTAAAATGATCTTAGAATTGAAAAGCTAAGCAATAAACTGAAGACATGTCATCGGATAGTGTATTATCTTTTATCCATTTTACATGTGCTATTTACCATTTTATTTCTTTTTCTAGTTAGACATTCTGATCAATCAGGTGAACATAATATTTACTTTACTTGACACAATAACTTGCGACTTATCTCTAACGTGTAGCCATGTTGATTTTAAAGATAGTGGACTCAAGAAGGTACCTGGATTATTCAATCCTTAATAACTTTATTAAAAAGAACCTCATCTAAGAGAACAAATTATTGAGCTACTATATTTTTCATGTCGTTTGGGTTAGTGTTGCGTAGGGATGAGCAATATCCGATTAACCGAACTGAACTGAACCAAATTCAAATCAAAGATTCAAGTCAAGATGATACGAATCAACGCTTTTTTTGCGCCAAAGATCTTACCATTCCCGAATTAACTGACAAAAACCATACTGAAATAAACCAATATTCATTTTAGTTTTGGTTTTCAAAAGCAAGAGTTTATGGTTTGATTTCAGTTATACTTGTTCCTTTAGACTGAACCGAATTTCAGATCCGGTTCTATCCATGAACTGCAATGAATCGAACCAGATTATGCGTTGTATAACCTTTTTCTAATGCTAAGTAATTATAATATATAGCAAAATCCAAAAAAATTAGACTAATACGTCTAACAATAAATTAACCACCGGTTAACAAAAATTCTAGTTTCAGATTCATTATTTTGAAATATTTTTTCTTTAGACAAACATTTCAAGCTTAAATATAGAATAGATTAACTCAACCAAAAGGCAAAAAAACCAAAACCGATCGGATTCCATTCATCGATAAACCAAAATTCCAATTTTGATTTTGTTCGAGTCTAAAATCGACTCTTTACCCGTAGCAACATACTATTTAGACAGAATTACATAAATTGTCTTTTATGTTTGCACCAAATTTCACTCATTGTCCTTTATCTTTAAAATTGATCTGTTTTATTCTTTACGTTACAAATTCAACACAATTTATCCTTTGACCATAGCCTAGTTAGTTTTTTCTCATTAAGTTAGGTTATGTGCCTAACTTAAGAAATGTAGGAATATGAATTATGTTTAAGAAATGATATTTGTTATTTAATATTATAGAAATATGAATTATGTTTTATTTGTAAATCAAAATCCCCAAGTTCACCGACTAGATGTGATTCTAGCTCAGGTTAATCACATTCAATCGATTCTTAGTAACTAGGCGGAATTAAAGAAACTTGCATCGATGACATACCTTCTCTCAAGTATTCAAGGACTATTCGGCCTTCTAAACCTACTTTTACAACATTGAAATTTGATGCATACATAAAAAACAATTTTTGTAATTATGTCATATTATTTAATTCATTTTAATATGTTAGTTATTTATTAAATTCACAGCAAAAAGTAAAATAAACAGAAAGTGTATGGGTGGGGGTGGCAGCAGTGGCTCGGTCTTCATTTTCTGGTTGATACTAACTTTGCTTCCTTAGAGCATTCTCATCCCATCCATGTAATTTAGCTAAAAACTCATATTCCTTAAATTTATTTCTCACTTTTAAAAAACCTTCCACATCCAATCCCCCATTTCCTATCTCTATATTATTTTTTTATTATTTGTTTCTTCTTTTTTCATTCACAACCTTAACCACTATCTATTTTGTCTTATTGTCTATTTTGTCAAACAATCAAACCCATGAAACCGACTTGCGCTACTCATAAAAAAAGATATTATACTTGCTATTAAAATTTCTATATAAATAGGAAAACGGATCATTGAAAGGCTAATCATTCAAAACCATATAATTAAAGTAAAACTATATCACAGAATGCAAACAATTAGATCATAAAAGCATTAATACTCAAAAACTTAAATTCGACAACATATTATAACTTCACCAAAAGAAAGACTGCCTTTTTAACTTACGGTTATCTAAATTCGTCAACATCGATTAACGCTTCACTTGATGACGCTTAAAAAAACCACCAAAAAATAGTTAGCATCAAGTAATTACTAAACATTCAAAAAATAGTCTTCGGTCTTCAAAGTTGATTATCTAAATCATGGTGATGCCTCATTATGATTTCCCTTTGAAGTCCCTCAAAATATAGTCGTTGAATTTTAGACATGACACTCACATCCATCATCATAATTCTTTGATCTGAATCCTTCTTTGCAAGCTCCGCTTTCTCAGCTTCAATCCTCAACTTTTCTTTCTTTAACTTCAACCTTTCATCTTCAAGATGTAACTTTTTTTGCTCATTTGCGTTGTCATGCTCCATCTTCTCAGCCTTAAGACGATAATACTCTTTCTCTTGAGTACTCGACTCCTCTAAAAGGGTATACTTCATCTTTCTAAGTTGGATTATTTCCTCCGATTGAATGCTTTGGGCCTTTCGTTTTGCTTTTTCAGCTTTCCTACCCATTGGTCGGTCCAACTCGATAACATTCTCTGTGGGGGATGAGGTTGTGGTCTGGGTCGGGGATGGTACCGTCGTCTTCTTTTTAATTGTGTCATCTTTTGTGGTATATGAAATCCACTTAGGTTGGTCCTTTAATAGGTGCCAACAATGCTCGAACGGATAGATTTTTTTACGTATTGATTGGTACATAATCTTTGCCCTGTCAAACTTTCATTTAAACCAATAAAATTCATGTTAGAAAAAACAAAATATAAATTAAAATACTCTCAACACAAGTAAGAACGAAATTTCTACCTTATCATGGTCAGTCAAGCCACTTTGATTTAACCGTTCAACTTGATCTAGGTACGAACAAAAGTAATTTGTGGCCTTTTGAATACATGACCATCGATGTGTTAAAGACTTCAATGACCGCTCGGTTGTGGTTTTTTTATATTGGTCAAAGTATTCCAAGACTTTTTCCCAAAATTGAGATTGCTTTTGATCAGTACCATGAATGGCATCAACGCTACAATTTAGCCATGCAGAGACAAGCAACTTGTCTTCTTCAGAGACGAAGTTAGTACCCCTCACTGATCTCTTGACGTTGGTTGGATAAGTAAGAGGCAAGGGAGGAGAGTCATCTAGGGTCATATGAGAGTTTCCAGTAAGAAGGTTGGTGTAGTATTGGCTTTGTGAGTCCATATCTTGACTTTCCATATCTAAAAGATTCACACACAATATATATGAAATGAAAAGATAAGACTATATTGTTTAGCAGGCTACCTAATTGACATGTTTAAATTAGTTTATAGTTTATAACATGAACAGCAGACGACCATTTTATCATTTTCATGTTACTCCAACAGGTGACATATAACTATATAAGTATAATAAGGACCTATATCATTTTCATTTTCATATAATATGTTTATAAATTTGTAATTTTGGCCCATTTGTTTAATGTAAAGTGGTTTTAAAAACTATCTTTTGATGTCCGGTGTATAAATGTGGAAACTATATGAAGTTAGTTGCTATTTATTGATATTTTCCTGTAGTAAGTTTTGGATTAGTTGAAAGGTGCTTACTTGTCTTACAATTTACCAAGGATTCAGGGAATAAAGTGGAAGAGTGCAAGCTAAAAGTGGTATATCTACTTACAACTTACAAGTCCATGAACTTCATATACTGGTAAGTTAAGAAAACTTTAGTGACAGTATATTTACACATAATCATACAAGGTTCGGTTCAGTTTCAGTTAAAGTCGAGCAACGAAGACACATCAACCATAACTGAATTCACATATATTTACACTCAACTCACAAGCATAATGAAATAATTCAACAAACATACTCATTCTTCATAATGCAATAATACAACAAACAGAATCATACTTCATGGCATGATAGTCAACAATGTTTGGTTCAGTTAACTCTTGGTTACTTTAAAGCTCAGGCATATGCAGTTGTAGCATGAATTCAAATTTGGTAAAATACAAACATATAAGATTCGGTTCAGTTTCGGTTAAAGTCGAGTAACGAAATCACATTAAGCGTAACCATAACTGAACAGTCATTTCGGTTGGTAGCGATTGGTTTGGTTCGGTTTTACATATCAACGGTTCGGTTTTGGTTTATAATTATCAAAAACCATTACTAACGGTTTGATTCACAATTAATATATCAAACACCTGGTGGGCATCAAAGTATTATGCTATATATAATTTTCAGTGGACAACATTGCCCTATACAAAACCCTAGAAATTGTACTATAGGGCTTGCATCGAATTGGGAATATATAAACCAAGAATACGAATTAATTACAAAGGATATATGAAACTCAAGATGAATTACCCGTGAATGAAGACATTTTTTTGAGAGAGTGGACCGTTTGATCGATCACTGGCCAAAGAACGAAGGTGTGAATTCGATTAACATTATCCCATTTGGTGAAGTCCTATCAGAAGACAATTTGGTGAGGTAATGTAAAAAGATTGAGGTGGAGAAGATAAAAGAGAGGAGATAGGCGGGAAAGACGAGTGGGAGTTGGAAATAGGGGAAAGCTTTCTTGTTCCTAAATATGGGGTCAAGTTTGGTATTTTCTTAAATTTTAGAAATGGGGTAAAGGGATAGAGAATAGGATGGAGTAGTTTTTCAACTAATTTTCTTAAATTATAAGGATGGGGATGAGTTTAGGGGATGGGATAGGAATGCTCTTAATTCACCCTTTATAAATTCCTACCCCCATTTTGAAACTTTCATCAACACACACACACCAACTTCTCAATCAATTCTTAAAACTCTCTTCTTCCATTTTCATTCACAATAATTTCAGAAAAATATGGAAACTTCTCATGATTTTGTTGACACTATTAAAGCCGAGAAGGCGAACGCCCTTGCGCGATACAGAATGTTCTCCAACACCACCAAATTCTTTCAGCTAATAGAACTTTTCGTTGCGGTCGCTCTGATTTCTTGGTCGTCGACTCGTTTACCTCTCGTTATCAAATTCTCCAGCGAGTATGCACTCGCATTTTCGTCTTACTTCACGAACCAACACGTCGTGTTTCTAGTAGGAAATGTAATCGTCGTTGTTTGTTACATGCTTTCTCGAGATCCAGATTCCAGTACGGAACTGGAATCTGGATCTCAATACGACGTCGTTAAGTACATTTCAAATGACAAAACGACGTCGTCTCAAGTAACAGAAACTACGGAAACGCAAATTAAAAGATTTCAGAGGACGAAATCGGATAAAATGAAGAGGCGGGTGCCGGTGAAGGAGTTAAGGCGGTCGGTGACGGAGATGAAGAGGAGTGAGGATTCGAGGGAGAGGTCGATTCAGGCGGTGGAGAATTTGAGTAACGAAGAGTTTCAGATTGCGGTTGAGGCGTTTATTAAGAAGCAGCAGAGGCTGCTGAAGGAGCAGAGTATGGATGGAGAAGATAGTTAAGTTTGAAGTGGATATAGTAATGAAAGTTTTAGCAGTAATTACTATTTACTATTCACACATTGTTGCAAATGCAATTGATTGTTATATAAGTCATGCATTTTTATATAAAATTTGAATAGAAATTGAAAGACTATTGTATAAGTAATTTGTTACGTAAGAAATCTATGTAATATAAATTACGGAAAAATTTCGAAGACTAGCATTTATGAATTACTCGTGGGCGTTGATTGCGAGATATGAAACTTATTTAGTCGTGACGAGATTATACAGTTAAACTAGTCACGACGAATTAACTACTAATAAACTACTCACGTAGGGAATGCAAACCGAGTAAACTAGTCGTCGGCTCGTCGCGACTAAAAAACTTATGAATTACTCGTGGGCGTTGATTACGAGACATGAAACTTATTTAGTCGTGACAAGTAAATGTTAGTGAACATGCTTGTTATGGTTAGTTTAAGGGCACGTGACAAGTTTTAATTGGTTATACAAACTACTCGTCATGACTAGTTTATAATAGATGTTTCTGAAAATTCTTGCAAATGACACTTAAAACTTGAAATTTGTTTTCATAAACACTTATTTTCGGAAATTTTCCTAAATTATTCACTTTGAATTATTATCACGGAGTGTTATATTCTATGCAGTCGATATCGTCGGTATATCACCGATATATCAGTGATAAGTCCCTTGGCGATATATAAGTCAGAATATCGGTACCGATAATATCAACGATATTGACCGATATTAGATTAATATTTGACCCATATATCATTGATACTTCCAATATCAGTGTTTTAAGTCTTAATTGTCAACTTTTAGTGTTCAATTTTATTGTTTTTAAGTCTTAATCAATTCTTACTTGCTACGATTGTTAGTAATTTGCAATTTGCAAGAGGTTAATTTGTTAATGGTAGGAGACTTAATTGAATTATTAGTGATAAATTGTTTTATATATATATATATATATGAATTTCACATGATATTAAAATTACCGATATCCCACCGATGTCTCACTGTGATAACCGATATCTTTGATATTGGTCAAGACCAATATATGATATTTTTCCGCATTAACTGCTTAGGTTATATTTATAGAATAAGTCCGAATCCGGTACAAATAAAAAATTAAAATTCAATATTTACCCTTCTTATTTGAATCTTATAAACATCATTCAAGAGAACCAAACCAACACATTAAATGTAAGCAGTAGTAATGAAATATAACCTATCAATTCAAAAAAATATGACCACCAAGACATGGAACTAAATATCATCGAATTCATTGATTTCATATGTTTTAAAACTTATTTGTTTGTATATTTATGTGGCAGTTTCATTCTCCAAAAATTGTATTTACCTAATAAGAAAATTGATATCAATTTTATAGATTCATAATACATTAATTTTAACATTTACTAATTTATTGAATACAAATTGTAATATGTCTATTATACCTTTGCTTTTTAGAATAAGTAACTCACAGTCACTAATTTTACCCTTAGATGTCTATTATATCTTTGTTTATCGTGTGATTCGAACCTACACCATTTTAAAAACAACACCATTATACATATTGTGATGCTATTAGCTAGGAGCCCTTTGCTACCATTGTTTTCTTACCCTTCAAATGATAATATTTAAATGTAAAATAAAATAGAAAGATGTTAATTTTATAATTTAATATTATTTTATTGAATAAAATATATATGAAGTTATACATTTTAGTCTTTTTAACAATTACAAGTCACACTCATTCTAACTGTACTTCCAAAATACTTTTTTTAATTACAAGACTTATATCTCACATCATATATAATTAACGGCAAACCCCCCCCCCCCCCCCCCCTCTCTCTCTCTCTCTCTCTCTCTCTCTCTTTTTCATAATTAATAATTAACATGTACGCTTGCCCTTTTGATTTTCTCTCATTTGCCATCTCAATATTATTTTAGCAAATAAACAATTGGTTTTTGATGCCATAACACCATTATCCATTTGTACTTTAGAAAAGTGTGAGAAAAACAAAGACCTCATTCAACTAATTAACTTAATATTTTTGTTTTGTTTTATTATCATTGATTATTAATAAATATCCTTTTCATTGTTCTTTTTCTTCCAGCATATCACCAACTTATAATTATTAAGGGTGCCGCACAGCTACTTAGCAGCTGTCTACGAGCATTTAGGGAGCTTGCAAATTGAAGGACGTTGGGAGGTGATTTATATTTTAATCACTTAAATATCTTTTATTTCAAAGAAATTAGTATCTGCAAATAAAACATTGTTGGTATCTCTAATAAACAAAAAAACAAAAATGTATGGATTGTTTTCAATTAGTTTGAAAAAAAAAAACTAGGATAGAGCCCGTGTGATACACGGGTGGTTAAAAAACAACAAAAAGAGTTAAATCTATAATATACATGATAATATACCTTAATAATAATAATAATAATAATAAACAAAATTTAAAATTAATAAATCTCTAAAAAACCCTTTCAATACAATGTTGGACATTCACTTAACAATATATCATTTATAAGTCAAGAAATCCAACACAATTACCACTTAAGCGGAGTTGGTTATCTTTAGTTTGAAACATGAGGTCTTGGGTTCAAGTCTTGTATCAATCACACAATAATTTATTTTTCTAAATTTTACAAAGCCTTATTGTGATATGAAGATGGATATTTGAGGAGAAATCGGGTCATTATTCTAGCATGAAATCCAGGCCATATGGCATCTACGTGTCATCTTATGTCGAGGCCCTAGAATGATATCATATGGAAAGATCATCTTAAACCTGTTTATTGATAAACTTGAGCTGAAAATTTAATTGTTCTAAACGATCCGATTATTCAATAAAATTCTATTGGCCAAATCAATACTTTTCACAAAAAGGATCTTAAAAGTTTAACTTATACTCGACAAAGTAGTGGTTGGGAGGGGTTGGTTTCCCCAAACTACCCGGCATACTCAGACAACTACTCGGTCCAGCCGGGCCAAGTAGTCGACCCGTCCGCACTAATAAAAGAAATATTTTGTTGGTTGATATCTACTTTTGCAGATGTGTATATAAAAGGCACGCATAGAGTTGAAATGGAATATAAAGAAACGAAAGGTTGATGAAACAAAAATTTGAATATGAAAGGAAAAAAGTGTCCATAAGAAAACAAAATAATTTGTGGATTTAATGAATTATTAAAGGCAGTTAATGAGTGATGATTAATATAATCAACACATCAAATTAAAGAGAGGACCAACTTTAAGAATTCTTGCATGAATGGAAACTGAAGTCCATCGTTTTCTTAATCAAAAGTGTTTTATTTTATTTATTTTATCTAATGGACGTTTCTTTAGGGCTAAACCAAACCGGAATTGAAATTGGCAAATGATTGAAAAATAAAACGCAAAACTGACCTTATCCTAGTAAACATGTTTGGTTCTAAACCACTAAAATCAGTTCTCTGCTATAACCGGTTCTTTCGATTATGTTATAAAATGGGTTGTGCAAATCAAATGGGCCACAACTTTGAGTTTGAATTGGTGTTCACGACGCCATCTTGTCTATGTGACAAGAATGATGCCCTTACAACGCAACGAATGGTCTAATGAAACCAGTCATAAATCAAATAGTGAACCAATTTTGGTTTGCTGACATCTAGGTTTAATTGCCTCGTTGAAGCTAATCTAGTTACCAAAGACACGCATCTTACATTTTATACGCTCGATTTGCTCACCACTTTGGCCTCCAATTCATTTTTGGTTCACAATCAATGTTACTAAACCTTTTGATTTGAGAATGGAATGGGGATGGGCTTTGGTAACTCATTGTTGTTTGGTGAGCATTTTCTATATATAGCTGGACTTGTCTCTTTGGGGCACATTTTATGGTTGGAGGTTTTGGGAATTGGTCTGTAGATATTGTAGAGGTGGATGCATGTGTGTTTGTTTTACATGATATAAAACAATATAATACCCCCAAACGCCAACCTCTTAATGGGATCAAGATTCTAACTAAAAAGCAGTTGACCTTGTTGAAATGATTGGCTAATGGTTCTATTGGATTTATTCTATTGAACGATATCATTATTATTATTATTATTATGAGCCTCATGTTTTCTGGCTACAATGTGCAAGAGAAAAGTGCAACAAATGAGAGCAAGATAATCAATATTAAAATACTTAATCTAGTAGCACATCATTTTGTTTGAACGTCTCAACATTACTAGAAAGAATTCTGTATCCGCTACTGATTACCAATATATAATTGATATATAGTTTTGCTACTACTTGAAAGTGCTTTAAAGAAATTATAGTCATAGAAGTTGCTGTATAATCGTTTTTTTTTGAATGGCAGTTGCCATATAAACTAAAGGAATATTGTTGGCAACCGTTGTCTGATCAATAAAAAATCAAAATAAAAGTTATGATAGTTTTTTCTTTAGATAGTTATGTACGAGAGAACTTATAACCATTAGCTTGGTCTAGTAATAAATGTATATGTCTTACAACCTAATAGTTGTAAGTTTTAGTCTTACTTGAAATATGCTATGTGCAATAAATGAAAAAAATTAGCTGTTAAATGAAATGTACGAAAGAACTTTCCCTAGAGATAGGAGCATTTAATTTTGCTAATTGGAAATACAATACCAACATCCTCCTACTCTTTTTTTGACTTTAAATTCCAAAAAAATAAAAAATAAAAATTTGTTAAAGTTCCCGTAATTACAATAAATGGGACAAATATTTTTTGAATTAAAATAAAAAATCGATCAAATGAAATTTTGAAAACCACTTAAAGTAAAAGAATGTACACAAGAAAACAAAATAATTGTGGAATTATTGAAGGCGATGAATGAGTGATGATTAAAATATTAACCTAAAAGGAGGACCACCGGACCAACTTCATGAATTCTTGCATGGATGGATAATAGATTACAATTAATAATTATTTTGAAATGAAGTTTTTGCTTTTTTTTATAGAATTAACTAGTTACTTTAAACCCATGCATTATGACAGGAATGTAGTGACAACTAGGTCAAGATATCGGTTCAATTTTTTACAAAAACTGGTTTAATAGTTTTGAAATTTCTTAGACATGTTGTTTACTATAGCGAATTACAGTGCCGTAATGAAACAAACCAATACCAACCAAGTTTCCATCCATGCCGCAACACGCAAGTTTAAAGCATCTAGTTTTCTTTAAACACGAAAAAGGCCCCAAGCATCTCTCTATAGTACCAGTAGTTTATCGAGTTTTGATTATTCTTAAAAATTACTATTTGAGTAGCTTCATCACAAATATGAAGTATATTAATATAAATTAAAAGACACTATATTTTCAATTTAAGAGAATTAAATATTTTCAATTTGCGTTCATGTGTTAATTGGGTGCAAGATTACACAAATGCCCTTATCTTTAACGTCAAGGGAAACGGACATTTGACGATGGGATCCAAAGTGAAGGGAAAAGTAAGGATGGAGGCTCAATGAGTCAAATTTTAAAAATAAAGTTGCAGGTTAATTCCACTCTTTCACCATATGGACCCAAATTGTACTTAAAATTACATAAATGAATATCAGCATTTGATGCTTTTAGTAAATTAAAAAACATGTTTTAGCTACAAAAGAAAGTTGGACATGAGCCCGTGTATTTTTTATGAATTTTACCGAAACCAACATTAAACTCAATAACCACAAAACATAACTAAAACTCAACTCTATCTCTGAGTTACTTTAACCAACATGCTTTTAATAATTATCTTGAATATTGAAAAACTAAATATTAAATATAATATCTTTTAATTATTGAATATTTTCTAGTACTTTAAATATAAAAATTAATTATATTTAGTTTTCAATATTTCAATATTAAAGATAATTATAAAAATAAGTTATATATTTGTGCTTATATATTTCTATAAATAATTATCTTTTAGTTATTAATTGTTTTATTACATTATATCCAACTTCAAACTTCAATTTTATCAAAAATTACAAGTTATATACTGTTAGTTTTTCTAAAAACTAATTTATTTTCATGCAGATCATATTCAACAAACTTATTTCTTATAAAAGAATTTTAAGGGAAAAAAAGAAAGAAAAAAAAGTAATGTTCCAAACTCGTTCGATACCGCTCGAAAATACTTGGTTCAATTTTGGCTCGGTTTGATCTTGGTTCAGTTCGATTTTGAGCCGCTCGGCTCCTGAACAGCCCTAGTTTAAATGATTAGCTAAGGTCTCTAGTGGGCCTTGTTACATTCAATGGGCCTCATGAGTCATGTCATGTTACCAGATTATCGTTGCATCATAACTAGAGGTGCACAAATCGGGTTTTTCAAATACCCAGATTTGGGTATGGAACCGGACCGGGTATTGAAAAATCGGGTATTGGCAATACCCGGGTCGGGTTCGGGTCCGGGTGTTGTCTCTAAAAACCATACTCTATGCATCTGGTTCAGGTGGGGTATAGAACCGGGTATTCTAAAACTAGGTATTTGAATACCCTATTTTTGAGTATTGAATAAACCTTATTTTCAGGTTCTTTTTGGGATTTCTCGGGCTTTTTTCCAGGTATTTTTCGGGTATTGATTGGATTTTTTAAGAGGTTGCATTTTTTAGGGGTATTTTCGGGTATTTTTTAGGTATTGTCGGTTAATTTTTGGATATAAATCAGGTATTTGAAAAACCCGGTTTCGGGTATTGGAGAAACCCGGTTCCGGGTATGGAACCGGTTCCGGTTTTCGGGTATTACCGGGTATAAATCGGGCCCGGTTCCGGGTACAGGTTTTGGTTCTGAAATGCATACCCTATCCTTACTCTACGGGTAGGGTCGGGTACGGGTTCGAGTATCAAATACCCAGGTATTAAAAAAACCGGTTCCGGGTATTTTTTTCGGGTATGGTTCTAGGTTCGGGTTTTTTGTGCACCTCTAATCATAAGAGCAAGAGTCCTCATGTTTTCTACTTACATTCTAACTAGGTTAATAACCCGTGTATTACACGAGCTGAAAAATGATTTAATGTCAATACAAAAATATTTACATATTTGATACAAGTTATAAGCGAAATCAAGCATATAAACCAATTATAATTATTAAATTGAATAATTGGTAATTAAAAAATTAGTTAATTAGGTGAAATATGTATAAATGAAAACTGATTAGTTGGCATCCTATGTGGATGGCATATTTGAAAGCCATGTGAAACATGTATTGCTTTAATATATTAGTTAGATTTGATACAAGTTATATGTGAAATCAAGCATATAAACTAATTATAATTATTAAATTGAATAATTGGTAATTAAAAAATTAGTTAATTATGTGAAATATGTATAAATGAAAACTAATTAGTTAGCATCCTATGTGGATGACATATTTGAAAGCCATGCGGAACATGTATTGCTTTAATATATTAGTTAGATTAGATTAGATTAATAAATATTAAATAGTAATAAACGCATTAATTGTTATATCATTTAACATAAAAAAATATTAAATTGAATGAATGGTAATTAAAAAATTAGTTATTTAGGTGGAATATGTATAAATGAAAATTGATTAGCTGGCATCCTATGTGAATGGCATATTTAAAAGCCATGTGAAACATGTATTGCTTTAATATATTAGTTAGATTTTACAATTTAACTAGATATTATTTTTTTTCTAAATTTTATTAAGCCTATCACATCTTATTATCTTTTCTCTCTCTATTTTTCAGTCACAGAACACTTATTTTATTGTTTTTCCTCCTCCTTATAAACTTCAAAACATTAAAAAAAACATATAAATTACAGACTACATTTTTGTGTGTGTTTAATCGTTGTCATCCTCATCGTTGTTTAGTGTGTATTCGTGGTCAGGCAGTTGCCTAGGTCTTCGTAAGCGAGTTCTTCGTAGCTAAATGGGATCGACATTTCTTGTGCTACATTGTCCTCGTGTAACTTTGCTTCTACACTATATTTGCAGGACTTGAAATATATTGTATCTATTTCGTCACGTCCAGTTGGTCTTTTAAACGTATGTGCATTTCCACCTATTATGGAGTGAGATTTGGTCTTTTTTAAAGATATAATTTTGTCACAAACAGTAACTGCATATTCCGAAGCTACCGTAGAATATTGGACATCTAGTAAATCACGAGTCAAGGCCGCTAGAACCAGAAATTAGGATATGTTTCTTTTCCACAAAGCTAAAATATCAACAAATTTAAAATCATGGGGAGTCATACCACATGACTGGTCCTTTGCAATATACCTTACGAGCTTGCTACTTGGGGTGCTACCCTGAGCCCGTTTTAACATTTTTATTTCGTACAACATTTTATAAATTAGGCATTGAATTTTTATTACTGCCGCTACTTGATGCCACAATCTTACTAATATATTAAAGCAAGATCATGTGGACACATGTCATCTTTCTAAAGTATTCACGTAGGATGACACACAACTTATTTCTAGAATTATTTAAATCTATTAAATTTAATATGCTACATTTGTTTTTATTTTTAAAATCCCAAATTAAATTTTCATTAACTCTCATTTAATGGTGATTTTCAGAAATAAAAAAAAATGTTTAATGCTTATTTATTTATTGCGTTTTTTAAACTAATTTTTTAAATACTTTATTTAAAAATACTATTATTATAAAGATCTATTTGATTTGCGTAAAACAACTAACATATGCCTAAACTATTAAAAGTCTTTTTTTCGAGCGTGTGCACATCTAAATAACCAGAATTTGCCTTCTGTAAAAATTTAGCTAAACTAGGTTTGATTCATGATTTATTTTATTATTTTAAAACTAAAGTTATCATTTCGTACCATGAATTGTATACAAACATCTTTATTATTGATGTTATATTCTTTATTCAGCCCGTATATTACACGGGTTAATAACCTAGTTTCCATTAAATCAGTATGTTTGATACTAGATCATTGGGTAAAATACCATAAAAGACCTCAGGTATGTCCACTTTTGGCTTTTGAGTTGATGACTTGATCTTCACTTTCGGATTATCTTTTCTATATATAAGGGAACTCCATATTTATTATTCATGTTTTTGTTTATTTTGGATCGGACGACTATGGATCTAAAAAAGATGAACAATAGTTATGTCATATAATTATTCAAATTTAACATTTGGAGAGACTTTAACGTATAAAAAATTGTTAAGAGACTTTAACAAGAAAAAAAGAAAATATGTTGGTTTTCTTTTATGGTGTTTGCCCCTAAATCATATTTGGAATCATAAACGTCAAATATATTTGATAAATGTTTGTTAAAATCGGTTATTTGCATTTTTTCAAAATGAACACCTGGTTTATACAAATACAAATCATAAGTTATGCATCCGATTAAAGTTTCAAGACGGGAAGCCTTTTGGCATAAGTTCAATGCAGCGACATAAGCAATAACAAGAGGCATTTCTTTAAATATTACAAATTTCTCTTTAATTGTTCGCATCATTTCGTAAAAAACTGGGCCTTTATATTCTAGCTCGGCCATTTTGTTTGTCAAAGATTAAAAAACTTAGATAATAAACTTTTAATAAATAAGTAATTGAGTGTATATTTTTTGTTGAAATAAATAATATTCTAAAATATTACTTTCTAACAAATATTTCTATAAACGTTTCGTGATTTAATATTTAGTTGTTATTTGATACATTTAAGTGCTTGATCAAAATCATTAAACACATAATTCTTGTGTTTGACATCAATGTTAAATAAATTAAATTTGCAAGACAAGCATGATAACTTTTACTATTAGATTAACGCAACACAGATGTTACATGCGTCGTGGTTCACTCTACTAGTCGAATGCATAACATTTACTCGTAAAGAAAAACACGTTGCTCCTGTATGGTGTTCTGATTTTGCTGAAACTTATTCAGTCTTTCCATTCGATCGTTAATTCATCTCAGACACGCTTAACTTACTGTTAACACGCTAACAAAGTAGATATGAAACTTGATGATAATTTGACTACATATTCGTTTACAAGCCCACAGTTATTTTTTTAATTATTTTTTATACGTTTTGCTTCGGTTTTATCCTTCGCAAACAACTCGAGCTTAGGCTTAAGGCGAAGTTGTGACCATACAAATGTGCTTGGTTTCGCTTAAACAAGTAGAACGAAACAGGAATGTTCACGACAGTTATATTGTGCTACAGTTTACAACACATATTTACATTACAAACCTTAATACTTGCATATTTTCAACTAAAGAAACGCCCATAATAATAATTACGGGCACCAAATTATGTACAGATCCATCTTCCTGTAACAAATACAGAAATACAGCAAACTGTTACCCGCAAATTAGGCATTAACAACATAAGGAAAATTGTGATGGATAATTGATGATGAGCAAAAGAAAGCGGCCTATATATTACCTGTTATGCTCGGTTTTTCTTGGACCGAAGCTGAGTCAGCTTGTCCCTCCATTGTGCTGTAAGATACCACAAGAGCATACATCACAAGGGGAATAAAACTATAAAAGTGGAGGCGGTAGCTCAACCCGTATATAGGGAAACAGGTCGATTTTAGGTTATGCTTTGTCACCAGACACTCAACCAGTATAATATATATAATTATTTGGAATAGAAGCAGTTGAACACGTTAAATGGGTTGAAAGTCACCTAAATTGTTTTATCTCAGAAGTACGATTATCATTCTAATAGTATAGTTTCTTAAAAACATTTAACGTTAATTATATTGGCTGTGAGTCGTCATGATCGCCCAAACTGAACCCATTTTGACTCATTACCTAACACACATTTTGCCCTAAGTGAACTCATACAAAAAATTCACATGGAATTGTTTTCTAGGCTAATAAACAAACCCTCAGCTACTCAAGATTGACTGGCTAAAAGCCCTAATCGAGCTGCGCTTAAGAGAGCTTGAGCTTTTACAGATTCAGTAGACAAGCTCAAGCCCGAGCTTCACCTACTGAGCTCGCGCTAGCCTGTGAGCCTAAAGGAGTTTTTCATTTATATAATTTTTATTTAATATAAAAAATATCTACTTATATAATAACTAATATTATATATAATATTGTGATAAAAATAATAAACTGATATATTAAGTATAAATATATATGTAAATAATTATAAAAATATATAAATAAAAAACACAAAATAATTAATATATAATAAACACGGCAAGCTCGAGCTTGAAAAATTAGTCACAAGCCTAGCTCGAGCTATGTAAACGAGCCGAGCTCAAGCTCAATAAACTACTCACAAGCCTAGCTTGAGCTTTCTAAATGAGCCAAGCTCAAGCTCAAAAAACTATTTTTGAGTGGAGCTTGAGCTTTCTAAGCGAGCTGAGTTCGAGCTTGAAAAACCACTCACAAGCTGAGCTCGGGCCTGATCTCTCTTATACGAGCCGAGTCAGAGCTTGAAAAACTACTCACAAGCTAAGCTCGAGTCAAAGCTCTCTTAAGTAAAACGATCTGAGCTAAAGCCTAAACAAGCTTGGGCTTGGATCAGCTCGTTTACAGTAAGAAAAGGATATAAGACACACCAGCATCTCTGTATCGTTCCTCAACAGCAGCAATAAGCATGTTCCGAACAAGATTAAACTCCTTCGTTTCAACACAAGGCTGCCCACTTGGCCTGTAACCATATACAATCTTGGTTAAAATCATTCATATACCGATTTAAGCTCTATGACCACATTAATAAACTGAACTTCTATTAGTATCATGTGTAAGACAAATAATATAACCCTGTTTGAAAATAAACCTGTCCAGTTCTTTAAATATCAGCCCATCTGAAGAAGATCCTTGAATTGCAGGCTTTGCAGATTCAACAACCTTCATTCCATCACTATGTGCCAAGAATTTGTTCACTTGTATCGGCACCTACACACGTATGATAACAATAATTATAATAAATCTTTTCCCACATGTGTAATGATATTAAATGAATAAAATAAAGTAATAAAGATGTCATCCGCACACACCTTGCACCTAACAGCGATATTGATGGCGTCTGATGGACGAAGGTCAAAGCTGATACACTCAGTTTCATCATCCACCTGAAATTATAAACAGTCTCAATCACATCTAAAATCTAAATACACCTGTAAATTGAATATTTCAACCGTTAAAACTGCTAGTTTTTAAAAGTACATGCCTTTGTGAGATATAACCGAGCAAAATACGCTTCATGTATTCTCTTGGTTACCCGGACAACTTTGACCTGAAGTCAATATAAACAAAATGAATGAAGATTCGAAGCCATCAATACTATGTACTCTAAATTGAAATGTTTCATTTTATGGAAATTTATTAATTGAGGTTTGACTTATCATCACAGGTAAGGATAAATATTAATTACATATGTGTATTTTACTTGGTGCAAATTCAGATTTCATATAACTTCAATACTTTTAAAATTCTGAGGGGGAAATGACCAAAAAGCCCCTTACTTTATAGCCCATTTTATCGACCATTTCCCGCACGACCTGATACATAGTTGGCCTAGCCTGAAACACAAGACAAAAATTTCCATTACTTAAGGAAACATACATGAATAAGCCAATGAAAAAGTCAAGTCAATTAGTCAGCAGTGAGGAATCAGCATACGATTTGAACATTGCGAATTGCAGCCATGAGCAACACACTAGGCATCTCCACTGCAAGCAATCAGAAAACCATGTTAGCAACACAAAGTAAAATATGTATGCAATTCCAAGAAACATATGAAAACATATACTTACAAACAATTATTGGAAGCAATAAGCCTGTATCGTCTTCCATCTTCAACACAATTGCAGGATGAGGAGCATAATCCGGGACTTGTCCACCTTGAGGATTGTTATGTGCACATCTTAGATGCCTACCATCCCTCATCTTAATCATAAACCCTTCTGGACTGCTCTTCACTTCAACTGTGTAGAAAACAAAACTTAAGATTTCTGACAATATTGGATATATCTAGGCCTGTTAACAAACCGAACACGAACTGAGCATGCTCGCATTCGTTCTTGTAACTTAACTAAACAAATGATCGGACACAGACAGTTAAATGAAGAAGGTTTTCTTGTTCATGTCTGTTCATTAAGAAAATGAGTTTGTTCGTGTTCGTTTATATTTGTTAGCTAATATTAACAAATGATTCACGAACGCAAACGAAGGATCATAACAGAACATAGATGAACAAATATAAGCGGACAAAACTGAGTGACAACCAATTAAAAGTAGCCATGAACATAAATATATTGGGCTTAAAAATTTATTAAAACCAGATTATTGGGATGAGCAATATTCCATAAAACTATATTATATTGCAAAGGTCCTAGAAAATTTATATGGTTATGTAAACAAACAAACTAAAACAAACGTAAACTATCAAACATAAAAAAGCATCAACGAACACTCATGAACGTAAATGAACGAACAGGACATGTGTTCATGTTCGCTCGCTTAACCAAATAAGCAAAAAGTTTTGTCCATGTTTGTTTGTTTACGAACACAAACGAACCTCCCGCTGAACTATTCACGAACTTCACTGAACGTTCAGTTCATTTACAGGCCTAGATATATCAAAATGATTACATTGCAGTTTGTTTCGGGTAAAAATCGGGGAAAATATTTGACTAAAACAATAAATACACTAGCTTTAAATGAGAAACGTTTACTTGAAAACAATAATGAAACTATCTTACCAGCTTCAACTACAGTGGAATCCACATAATCAGAGTCATTCTCATTGAAGCTTTCTGCCATGCTACCATTGCCATTTGAGGATGAACTAAAGGTGCATGTAATGGTGTTTGACTTAGGTTGACTACGGATATGAGCAGGGTGGCGGTTAACGCCTCTAAAACCACATATCCCACTTCTAAGCGTTTTAGCCTTTGTTATAGTTATATTAACTGCAGGGACACCACGAACGCCTCCTTGCTTCTGATGTACAGACTGGCAAACAACCGGCCCTTGTAGATAATTCATCATTCCTATTACCAAAATCCAAACATACCAATATTAGCTCAGTATTCTAAACCAATAAAAAGTCAATAAATCTTGAAATATAACCATTTTCATCATTTTGCCGTACAATTGGCATGTCTGATTTTCATTTCTTGATCACGTTCAATCATAGTACATTACCGATAAGTAACAATTTAACAATCATCACAAAATAAATGATCCTCATATGGCATGTTCAATTTGACAACAATCTAGTGTACTACGACATCTAACGTCTCATTAAGTTGAATAGAATCTACTTGCTGCATATTTAAGAAATAGTAGTTGGATGAGAATTGAAGTCCTGTTTTTTTTTTGCCATTCTAGGAGTTAGGTGTAGTTATATTAAAAATATTAAATATTTCCCCAATTATTATAGCAGTTTTTCTGATCAAGACAAATGAATAAACAAAACAAATCATGTCTTAAATTGAAATTAGACCTAATTTACTTTATTTAATTCCTAATAATCAAATCCTGAATAAAATTACACGCCTACCTACCACAATAAACATCATTTCATCATAATTCAACCTATTTCATAATCAATCAGCATAAACAAATTGAAATTGATATCATCAACATCAATACATAATTAAAAGATGCAATAATCAATTAATCGATAAATCCAGAGCCTCACCTCAACAATTATACGATTGATTATCAATGAAATATGCGGAAAAAACCTTCCGTCAGCGATGGAGAAATGAAAGGGATAAAAGTGATGGTGATCGGACGTCAAGTAGAAGTAGGCATGGATGAGCGGTTGAGATTGAAGAATAGTTACCGGAGATGATGATTCCGGCGATCAATATATTATTATTATGGAAGGAAGGAAAATGATAATGAGAGATATCTCCTTTTGTTCTTTTTTAACGGCAAGTGTTGGTTTTTAGATATTTTTGGACTGGGACTTTTAAGGTCTTCCCTTTTTCTTTTTTTTTTCTTTTTCTTTTTTTTTTATATATTGTTTTTATTATATTTTCGTTCTAAGTAAGATAATAATAATGTCATAATAAATGGAAAGTTATAGATTGAGACCTATAAGTAATGTTAGAGGTAAAGATGAGCCCCTCAATGTTGATCAATGAGTGTTTATCATGATGGGCTTATCCATTATCCAAATTGATATATAGTATGTTTATAATTATAATAAAGATTGTAATAAATGATCAATGCTTTGAGATTCAGATCGGGGGTATGGAAACTGTGTTGTTTGCTGATGAGGTGTTTGTTACAATCGATTTTTGCAGGAGGAAGAAGGTGAGTTATCAGTTGTATGAAGATCTCCACACTGATGTGGAGGAGCAATGGACAGGCAGCTTCCACTCCCTTGCTGTGAAGGAAGCTGGTGAGCGGCGGTTGAGTGGTACCACACTTCATAATCTCATAATCTCGTTGTTTGTTCAAATATTTTATAACACACAAAGTTCTTGAGACTAATTAAGAATAATTTTTTTCAAGTAAAATGAATATAAACAAAATTTTCGTACAATTACGTATGTTCATTTATGTCAGACCGTATGGAAATTCAAAAATTATCTTTTACTAGACCCGTGATATGCCCAAACTAGTAAACTCAAATTGGATATTCATTAAATTAGGATTATTTTCTTTTGTATATGTTTGTTTGTTACTATTAACTGGCGGAATAAAGAAACACAAACATGTATAGTTTTTAACAAACAAATAAAGTTGAAAACCTCTGTTTATTTTATTATTTATATTGAAGTATTTGTTTGGTTAAAGTTAGAAGAACGACCACAATGAACTATTATCATTTAAATAATTTGGGCGATCACGTTAATCTTTAGAGCAGTTAAGAGAAGCATTTGAAACTATGGGGGTCATCGTCGTCATCGTCATCGTACTCAGTATATCCCACCAATAGCAAAGCTATGGTAGGGTCTAAGGAGGGTAAGATGTAGGCAGCCTTACCTCTACCCCATAGGGATAGAGAGGCTGCTTCCGGTGAGACCCTCGGCTCGATAGTAGTTTTGCATCAAGCCTTAGACATAAGGCACATAGCACTCAATCATCGGGACACCGGCTGATCGGTGCATGTACCCTTATCTTTCAGCTATCAACGCCACTACATGATGCCTGATTAACCGTCCGTCACTTTAACGTTATTTTCACGAGATTAGTAAAATAACGTCAAAATTAGTGCAATTTCACTTTTGCCCACCCGAGGGTTCACACATATATACATCATATGTGCGCACCGCAAGCAGGGCTATATGGGGGTCTTAATACAATAAAAGGATAGTTGACGTTGTGTTTGGAGGTTGGGAAGGAGTTAGAGGTGTTGTCAAACTTTTCATGATAACGTTGCCAAGCCCGTATCTCCTCTCTATTATTTTCTCTTTATAATGTAACATTTTTGTATTTTACAAATAAAATCCAAATTAGTTTGAAGTTCACAATTATCAAAAATATCTATTGTTTTAAACACATAAAACAAATACCTTGTCTAGTTTAATACGGTGGCTTTTTATACTCTGTTAAAATTAATTTTATGTTAAACACGATCATAAATAGTTTTATTTCTGTTTTAGTAATAACAAGTTAGGACTTAGGGGTCTTGTCTGTTTATTAATGGATAATGTAATAAACGAGGGAAAGAAATGGATCAAGTAAATAAATGAACAACGGAATAAAATAACTCATTATCAGCCTATTGTTATGTTTTGTTATCATGTAGGAACGAAATAAATACTCATTTTATTATTATTATTAGTAATAATAATATAATAATAGTTACATTATAATTAAAAAAACAAAATAATAATATTAATAATATAATTAAATAATTTTGATATTATAATAATTATAATATAAAACAATAATAACTGTTGACTCTTTTTCATTCCTTGATAGAATAAAAAAAAACTTATTTTCAGATAATAAAAAATACTATAAATGAAAGAAATTGCATTTCTTACGGAATGATTGATTTCATTAGTAACAACCAAACATGTTTTACATCTAATCCATTCCGTCATATCACACACAGCCTTGGTATGCTAAGATAAATTGTCTCGGGTTTATTATGTGAAAGATAATTAATTCTTTTTAGATCATCAGGCTTAACTAAACTAATTTTATAATATCAAAAATGATAATGGATGTTAAAAGTTATGCGGGGTTGAATTTGTACACAACTGAACCTAAGAAAATTATAAGAAATGAAAACCGAATATCATAACGATATATAATGAAACATTGAATGGATCGTAAACTTAATTTTTATATTTTCGATATTATTTCGTGAAACGTTTCGTTTAGGTAAAACTTAAAAGAAAAAAGAATTACTAATGCAACTCAATTCATACTGAGAAATTAAATTAGGGTTTGATAATGAAAGGTTTCACAAATAAATGAGATGTTTTAACTCGTTTAAAATTTATTCGAATTTGGTGAGATCCATGACCCGCTTATTTTTATACTATAAAATTGTTTCCTGGTTATAAATAATATCCTTTTTTAAAAGATCGGATAATTTTTAGTATATTCAAACCCTATTTTATAGAGCTTGCATATCAAATCTTTGATGAGATTAACTTTTAATTTAGTAAGATGTTATATCTTGTTTAAGACCATCTGGGTTTGCTGAGACGCATATCTACGTATTCGGGTCAAATAAATAACAGACCTTCTTTTACAAATGAAACAATCTTGTGACTTAAGAGGGTAGAGAGATACAAAGAGCTTTTAAAAAGTTTCGATTATATATATTTAAAATTTGAATTTAATTTATCAGTGAACACTTTAAATATTTTAAATAAGATATTTGAATTCCAGAGGTTATGGTCCAGTGCACAACAAGAGAAAGCATTTTAAACATGCTAATGAGTTCAAGCATTGGAAAACAAGAAATTGTGTTTTTAAGTTTTGTACTTCGCTATTTAAACTAGGCAAATTTCACACTTTCCATTGTAGTGAAAAACGTGCAAGGGGTGTTTGGGATTGTTTAATTTAGTAAGTTATAACTTAATTTTTTGAAAAGTAATAAGGTGTGGTGAGAGGAAAAAGTTAATAAGTTAATAAAAAATTATAAGGAGTTTTAAAAAAGAATCCCACCCCCTAGGTTTAACTAAAAGAGAAAACGTTATTTCTACCTCCTTACCTTAAAATTTTTATAAAGCATTTCGTTTTAAGATAATACATTTCGGATGTTCAAGCTTTTTATATTCAAACTAGTTTTTTTTACCCGACGCATTGCGTCAGGACAGCTGACAAAACTTCAACGTTGGTAAAACCCGAGCATTATGATGGTGACTCGACGCGAATTCAATTGGTATCGATTACGTTCGCTCTGGTATTGACACCGTTGGTCACATTTTAAAGTTAACCCAAAAAATTTCGTCAAATTAGCATATAAAATATTAACATATAAAAAACAAAATATTTAAAACGATGTTTATTTGGTCGGTCCCGAACATTGAGGCGGTAACTCGACACGTATTCGGTCGGTTTCGATTACGTTCATTACGATATCAGAGCTAAAAATATTAAAATTGAGGTGGATCAACGGGCCCAGGGGGGGAGTCGGTATAATTACGCGTTGGTAAAACCGGAGCGTTGAGGTGGCAAGTCTACGCGAATTCGGTAGTTTCCGTCAGCTTCGTTATAGTATCAGAACTAAAACAAAAAAAATAACGTTTGGTTGGTTTCCATTATATTTGTTACGGTAACTAAACTAAATAAAAAAAACAAAATTAGGAACTAATACGGTGCCACAAGTGGCCTAAGCACTTGCGGCACCAAAGTTCTTATTTATATATAGTAATTTATTAAAGATGAAAAAAAAAACTAGAATTAATGGTGTAATTTAGATCATGCGTATTGGGAGAGTTGTGGATGACGTTTTAATCTGAAACTCTCCTATATCGCCCTTCTCAAATTTGTGTACACAACATGGTTGTTTGTGTGTGTGTGTGTCAGAGAGAGAGAGGGGGGGGGGGGGGGTTTACAACTATACCACATTTTGCAAAATTCTCCACTGCTGACAAAGGTACCATGTGTAATGGATGGAACCCCTATAGGGACGTTTTGCGCCATATGGCACCGCGTCATCAAAGAGCCGTTTAACAACAAAATATTGTAGTGGATGGAGTATTTTTTAATCATTACCTCATTATTTTTTTTTTATTTTAGATAAAAATAAAACAATTAAAGCCAACCCCACCAATCAATGAAGAAGCTTCTTCCTCCGCCTGACGTTTTGTGGGAAGCGCCCCCACCCAAAACAACCCATAGCCCCCCCCCCCCAAACGCTTTGCCCACCATGTTCGATCTAAGACAACTTTAGGTTTTTGAAGAATGCTAAGACCATGCGTAGTAAAAAATCTTCACAAAAGGGCGTTGTGCGACATATGGCGTCCCTGTCAACAATGGTGAGTTTTGCAAAAAAGTGCAGTAATAAAAAAAACTTACAACTCTTCTGCAATTATTATTATATCCCCCCTCCCCACACCCCACCACACACACACACAACTCTATCAACCCTCCTCTAAGGTTGTGTACTTGTGTACACAACTTTAAAACTTGAAACTTTACCCACAATTTTGAGAATGACGGTGTAGAAGAGAGTTTGGGGTCAAAACATCACTCACAACTCGCCCATTATGTATGACTTGGTTGTTAAGGCATATTTTAGAAGTTAACTTAAAATAAAGTAAATGCTTATTTAAACTTAAAGTTAATTGCTGATAAACTAGAATTATTAATTTCGAAGAGTACACAACAAGAATAAATTAATGGTCCAAATGTCCAATTAATGAGCATTCTTCAATTTCAAACAATGAATCAATTTTGATGCTTGCTAACAAAGTTATACTAAAATAAAACGGAAGAATTAATAATAAGTTATTAGGAATATAATGGTCGAATTTGCCTTTCTTTTGGATCAAGTGAAAGTTTGTCTTGAATATTTGTATGTGACTTTAATTTGTTATCGTTTTAGATTAATAAATAATCATAGATTAATAGGAGATTAATGCATGATTTACCTCTTGTAAAATGTAATATTTATTCGATTATAAGAATAAAAAATATTTTGTAAAAATATTCCATCCCCATCACATTTTTATCAATGAACGCGCTTTCATATAATGAAATGGAACTAGAATTGTAATTTGAATTTGAAATTGGAAAGAATCGGATTTGGAAGCTCTTCAATAAACGATCAGATTCTTGTGAGTACACAGCGACCGATAAGAGACCAGCACGTAAGTTTGTCACTCTATTTGCAGTCGAAATGGATTCATGCCTTTTGTTATTCAGTTAGCAAGATGTTGACTTTAATTGACTCAGTTCCGGCTTGAGGGTGGTGCAACCTAGACAACCGGTCGGGACACTTACTTTTCGGGGGCATAAAATTATATATATATATATATATATATATTAAATTTTTTTTATAGAATATAAATAAATCTTAATCCCCTTGTTATATATTGGGCCCAATTTTGTGTTCCCATAATCTATTTGTGATATTGGGCCAAACTAATTGAAATAAATAAATAAAAAAAAAGTTTTTCAAAGTTGAAGTTATTAAAATTTTATTTACGATCCACAACCCAAGAAAGACATAATGGATTGGCGATGATAGCTATCGAGAGCGAAATCTTAGATAATATAAACTGCGAAGAGGTGATCAAACAATTTGCCGTTAAGAATGCTAAGAAAGCTTCACGAATTATCGGTTAGCCTTAGCTATTATTGTATTTGAGTTTATTTCTATATTTTTGCTATTTTTATTGTTATAACGTTAATGTCGTTTAAAAAAAATTATCTTATATATTTCATTACTCGTTAGGGCCTACGGGCTTTTTTTTGTATGTTCGGCCTAGGTATTTTAATTCTCAGAGACGGCCCTGAATTGACTGTTATGGCTCGGAATTGAAGAAATAATAACATGGATTATAAAATTCATATGCTGAAGGTCCCATTTTAGGGTTTCCAGGATTTTTATTATCATTTTCTTTACCCTTTTGTAAGAATCAAAATAGATTGTTGGCTTATACAGTTTTATACGTGCCATACGTTTTTGGGGGTAAAGTTACTATGGTAGGTATTAATTGGACTATTGGTAACGTGCTCAAGCAACTAGACTGGGCTGGACTGGGCTGGACTGGGCTGGACCTGGGTTTGCGGTATAGTAGTCAAGTGACTAAGTGTGTGTGAGTATATAAGTGATACATTAATAAGAAAAATGTAATAAAGTATTACATGCCATAACAATTTTCATAAAAGATGAAAGAATGGATCAAATATGGTCAATCCACCACGACATGTATTATGAGATGACCAAATTTGCTCCATCTTATCACCAGGAAAGTAGAGATAACTAAAAATGCTTGATAACGAGTAAGATATGTGATTTTCCGATGCTTGAAGTTGTGCTAGTTTGTCACTCTTGAATCCTGTAAATTAAGAGCGATTTGTGGAGTTCCTAAGCTACGGTGTTGCCCAAACACCTCCACCACTGTAGGCAACATATGTTAAGCATGATATTGGCACGAGGCACAAACCTCGACTTCTAAGGTCCATTTTTGTGTCTTCGGTTCCATCCTTTGTTGAACCCTGAAAAGTAATAACATAAATCATATTCATTTCTAATTTATCATCTTTTAATACTAAAATCTTCAATATTTTTAGCCAATCGGTTTGTTAATTTTGTATTATTATCAATATGATATCATGGGTGACTCCCACTGCTACTAGAATTTGATTTTATGTATGTTCATGTTTTTACAATGTGCACACGCAAATTTTCAAATCGTGTTTCAAATACCCTCAAATCATAAAATCTTAACAATTGGATAAAACACAAAGATTTGCAACAAAGATAATGTGCATTCTGTGCAAAATTAAGTTCTAATTATGTATTTTAAACTAGCCAAATATTTCTTTTTAGATTTAGGTATCCATCAAAAAATTTTGGTTAAAACATTGCAACTCTTCGTGAAAAATATGGCATTTGACGGTTAGAACTACTATTAGTTTTACACTTAAATCAATGGAAAATTCTTGTAGCCACCAATGATCAAGTTTACCACTAATCCAGTTACTACTAACGACAGACTAAGTTGCAAATGCTCAGGGCGGCCCTGCCATAGGCTCAGGGCTCATCTCTTGAACCCTGTTAGGAGTGTCGCTCTAAATCCTGTTGGGGCGATGCCCCTTTAAACTCCATGGTCTAAGGTTTTGCTCCTAGAACCCAGAGGTTCCTAGGTGCCCGAAGTCATGATAGTTTTGAAGGAGTGCGCCACCACATTTCTTAACTCTGACTATTGTTTATTCTGATTTCTTTTTTAATTTTTAGGTATGTTTAGTCATATTGAATTGAAAAGATACCAATAACATTAAAATTACTAACAGTTAAGAACATCAACAATAAATATATTGTGCATGTATATACGCATATTTATTATGTATAGATTACTCAGAGTGCAATAGACCAAACCTCCTAGCGGTAAATTTCTTACCTCTCTTATCGACATTCTACTGGTCCGGGGTGTTGAGTTCATGTATGGCACGCTTAGCGTCTGCAAATAAGCAACATATTGATAACTCAAAACAAGCGAAACATTTAGTCTTCGGTTATCATTTCTATGAAGAAGAGTGAAGGGTTCGTGGCCCATGGGTGGGGATGGAGGGTGGTGTTGGTCGGCATGAGCCCTACATGGTGCCATAAGTTCATGTCAAAAGAATATTATATGGGCTCCATGCTCCATACTTTTACTTAGTGGTACCCTATTAAAAGATTTAAAAATGAGGATAGGATAGTTTTCTCAATTTCTAATTGGCTTGTAAATTTTAAATTTTAATAAACTATTCAAGAACCGACACATAACTACAGTCTCTTGTTATTATTATTTAATTACGATAATCATATATAAACCCATTTTGCTAAATTAGGGTTACCCTAGAGGTAAAACTTAATTAGATTTGTTTTAATTCCGGGAGTCCCCTCTCACGATTTATATATGTGTCGAAATTGCGTCGCAAAGCTAAAATTAACATGTATATATTTATACCTTTTAAATTAAAAAAATTAATACAACGTTATATTTATTAGACGATGTAAATGCGTCTGAAAAGTCGTGACAAAATGATCGATCGAAATTGGGTCACAATGTGCGTTGGAGATGGGTTACAAATGAATTTCCGATAAAGGTTTGTTGAACATGCACATTGCGCTGGAATTGCATAGGAATTGCTTGTTTGTACACATTTCCGACGCAATTGTGTCACAAATGTATCAGTTTTCAAGTAGTGCAACCAGACTTATACTAAGGTAGTAAAAATGTTAAGAACGACATGCAATATATGAATATTTTAGAAGATGATTAATTTTGCATTTTAAAGTTTTAAAATAGTATTTTAGAAGATGATTAATTTTGCATTTTAAAGTTTTAAAATCAAGTGATAATTTTTGGAACGGATCAATAAACCGTGATTAATAATATAATACTATTATTTAGAAGCTTGCAACTAAAAGAGTAGAAATCAAGAAGAATGTTTCGAAATAAACAAATAAATAATTAAGTATAGTACCTCCACTTGATTATGAAGAAACTTTATATATCCAATGGCTTCCATTAGCACCGACGCTGTATCTGTCTGCACTTAATTATTCCCCATAAATCCGATCAAAATCACATTTAACAACACCATACTTAACTTCTTTTAATAATACTTCACTAATTTATTATTCTATAACTTATATGAATAATATATATGAGAGAGAGATTTGGGTGGGGTGGAGACAGTTGGTGGTGGTCTTTTACCAATTTTCAGCAGAAAGTGTGCCTTTTTACCCTGAAAATTGAGTAGCCCATGATTCATTGATTCAAGTGACTGCTCAAGGTTGTCAATTCATTTGTTAATTAACTTTAAAAATGCCTCACTCTATATCTTTGTCTTTAATGCAGCTAGTTTATTCAAATATATTAGTTTTTTTTTCCGGAACGTCATCAAATACTAAACAAAAACTCTAATCATTCTTGTAAAGTTAATTAAGTTAAATATTGAGGTTGACCAACTCTTGTAATTTGATAGGTTGCAAGTTAATTTGAGAACCTCTTCATTCTTGTAAAAAAGGCTGTTAGTGATCAAGTTTTATTTCTAAAGGAGTATGCATGATTCATAGATAGAATCCCATAATATATTCCTGTAGTTTCGTTTATAGTTGAATTAATGAATTGTAATATTGTTAGGTAAAAAAATATATAAAGCAATATTGATCGATCTTTAAACAACAACAAAATATCTAAGAATTTCCTAGGCCAAAATCAACCATATATGTGCTACTTGTGACTTGGCTAACAACATGGTGATTGCAGATTCAAAGAAGGGGAAAAAAGCATATTTTAATATCAAAAGGTATTAAATTGAATAATAAGTTTGTAAAAAAGGTTGTTTATTGCAGCAAAAAGCTAGTAACTTTACGACAGGAAGAAAGATAACACTATACCTTTCCAAAAGGTGCCACCATCTGCTGAAGAGCCAAGATTCTATCTCCTAATTTCTCCTTTCTAACCTGATTCAGCAAAACACACATAAAATGGTGTTAAATAGTAATCAGTGTTACATGCAAAAAAACACATTGGATTGCCTAATTTTAAATAGCTTTTGTAATGAAATCACCTTCAACTGCGTGCAAGAAGGACGCAATTCAAGTTTTGATTTTTTTGTTGGATTAGCTTTAGAACCCTTTGCATCCATATCAATGCTAGCTGGCCTTTTCGCTTCAGTCGTTTCAACCGTGAACGTTGGCGCTATCTTCAAAAAAGATTAAAACATGTATTATATTTAACTAACCAATGAGATAAGAAATTACAGCTTGCACTAGGCAAATTATTTTCAAGAGGTTATGGTAGGAAAACAGTGAAACGAAAATCCAAGCCCCGGCTCGACCTCTCATATTGAGAAGAATTGTTATTAAGTTTCAACAATATACACTAATGACTTTAAGTTTCTTTAGAACAAAATAAAGAGTTAATTAGAGAAAAACTTTTTTACCTTGCTATGCATTTGATCAACTCCATAAGACAAACAATTGTCCTTCAAAAGGTCACCAGCATTATGAGCATTGAATGAAGAAGGTTGATAGTTAAAGCTCCCATTGAATGTTGGATATCCAAATGGATCTAAAGCTGGCAAGTTTATATCAAAACCACTTGAGGGTTGATTCAAATTTGAAAACTTTAAGGATGGAAAAGAGCTAGAGATCAATTCATGGGGAACCGGATTCATAAGCTGTTCATGTTTTATTTGACACCCATTTGAGAATGTTTTGAGCAACATATCTTGATTGTTATTGTTGTATTGAATCAAGTGATTATCATTCTTCGACATGAAATCTTCGGTGCTAGATGTCGGGCTGTAGTTTATAATATCTGGGAGTTGATCTAAACAAGATCCAGTGACCGAGAGCTCTTTCTTGATTCTTGCAAGCTGTTGCAGGTCTGCCAGTTCATGAGCACTTAAACCGTCCATCGAAATGTTAGATAATTCTATGTTTTGTGATGCGGGCACTAGATCGATGTTATGATACATGTGCTGCTTCACATCTGTTAAGCTTGTATGATAAGCATTTTCCAAACTATATAAATTTAATTAGAGATAACAAAAGTTCAAAACCCTAGTTCAAAACCCTAATTATATTAGCATGAAAAGAGTGACAGATGACTTACAAGATGTGGTTATGATACCAAGAAAGCCCATAGCATGAAGAATCCATAACAAGCTGGTTGTCTTGTTCTTGTCGGTGTTGGTAAAAATTTGCAGATTCCATAACTTAAATAAACTTTTTAAAGTGAAAATGAAGATTTTTATGATTTTCTTTTTTTATAACTAACTTCAAAGACACAGTACTTCAAAGAGAGTGTGGTTCAGGTGACACACATATACCATACAAGAATACATGTAATAAGATGAAGATATACATATATAGATACACCTCTCTCCTGCTTTTAACCATACTTTTCCATAGCTTTTGCTGCTTTCTTTACTCTTTCAGGCTCTCTTCTTAAAGCAACTATTGAAAAGAAAGCAAGCTAGCAAGAGAGAAACACATATACCACACATATCACAATATATATATATAGACTATAGAGATAGAGAGAGAAGGAAAGATCACTTTATCTTGGTACCATTTATTACGTGAAACTTTTCTACACGTACATCCACGAATTTATATTAAATTACACAAACAAACTGAATAATTAAGTACTCAATATCCTGCTAACTGTTGGAATAATGCCGATTAAAGTTAACATGTCAAAAGGAGATATATAAAAGATAAACATAAGTTTGGATAAATTGTTTAGTTTATATTGGCAGGGTTATCTAATTTTTTTATTTTATTGCTTTAGTAAAGTTTGTGTCAAGATAGGATTTGATTGGTCTATATAACTAGACATCTAGGGTACTTGACTCAATTGAGGGACGAGTTTTGTAAGTTTAGTAAGTTTAGGTCATACTAACCAACAAGATCAGGTAAATAAATTTAAACATAGGTTTGTAGCACCAACCAATTAAACTTGTGATCATGAATTTTTCTTTTTCTTGTGTGTGCGCCTGCAATTACAGGGAGATTATTATGGCATGTTCCTACAACATGATGATTACAAATCAGACTTTGCCTTCAATCCCAAGGCTTTTCAACAAAAGTCTCAACACAAAAAACAATCAGGATATCAACCTCCATGCTCTCTCTCTCTATATATTCACATGGTTGTCGACTTTTATATGTATTTATATGGATATGTATCATGTTGAGTGGATGTTTTGTGTGTATGTGGGGCGGGAATAGTGGGCTTCATCCTTGGTCCTCATTACTATTCATTTGTGGTCCTTTAGCTGCAATCGATCACTTTCAAAGTGTTTTGTACTTCAATACCGAATCTATATCAAGTTTCGTGTTCACTCTTAATATACCGAAACGTAGAACATTTCAACTTTCTTTTACAAATAGGTTATAGGTACCGAATAAGATACATATATACTGATGTTATGCTTAAGTAGACCTTAGTTATATAATTTAATACAAACACTACACTAATTATATAATTACCTTTGGTTATGTAACTCAATAATCTAACTTGCTATATTTAAGAGAGTTTGATAGCGCAGTAATGAAATTATGAAAGCACCTTGCATAAGCAGGGCTCCATTCTCTAAGATCATCCACAATAGAAGGTCTCAAAGTATTCAAAAATGGGCGTAGTCGTCTAATACATCAATAAAACACTCAATTTTAAACACCTGAAATTCACCTATTGAGAAGATCTGAAAACATCTAAACACATTGTCAGGTTATAACCACCCATTCCCTCTCCACATAGCACGTTTATATAAAAAAAATGCATGGATTCACCACCAACTCGTTTTTTTTCTTATAGCCAAATATTTTATGCCAAAACCGGACGTTAAACCAACCGCCACAATAATAAATTAATATGGATGATGTGGCCATTTTGGGAACTAAGGCAGGCTCTAACAAGCCTTAGCCTATGTGCCCTCATTTTTTGTTAAATAAAAGCATTATCATTATTTTTTCTATCTTAATTTTTATAATTACACTAAAAATCATTATATTTTTTTTCTATTCAATTGAATAATACCATTTTTTATAGATTTGTCATTACCTTTTCATTTTCCTTCACTTACAACCACTTCTAAAAATATTAAAGAATTATAGAGTATAAACAATGTTATTTTAAATTTACTCATTAAGACCGAGTTACATACAACCATTGACGCGCCCATTATTTATGACCGAATAATAGACTTGGTCTGGTACGTGCTAACCAATAACTAGAAAATATTTAACTATATAGAACTTTGCTTGTAATTTTTTTAAACGACTAAATGCTACATTTTTCAGTGATTGAGCCCGACCTTGACCTCATATTCTACACCCTAATAACTTTACACCTCACCAAATTAGTAGGAATGACATTAAAAACCGAGGTCTATTGTTCATAAACTAACAGAACCTATTTGTTATATAATTAAGCAGAATATGTTTAACGATATATACTAATATATAACACGGTTCATGCTTTGTGTACAAGCTTTCTTTGAGTCATATAACTTGATGTATTTCGAATCAGATTCTATTTTCTGTCTGAAAATACTATATAATCCGTTTTTAGGATTGAAAATTCAAATATTAAAAAAAATGGAGCTTCAAAACACCATATGTTTTTATAAAATGTTTTTGTGTAAACGTTTTCAATAAATTATTTCGGCTTATAAAAACTAAAAAGGAAAAATAATCCAAAATGGTGAAGACAAAACATGGGCAGGGTCACGCTACAAAACGACAGCATGTTGGGGTACATTCTAATGATGCTGTCAGCGAGTTAAAGATGATGTCATTATCGCATCATCATAACGTACTTCAGAATTTTCGTCTTCGGAAATAAGCCTTTACATTACATGCATTTTACTTTCGGTTGTAAAATTATTATTCACATTTCACAAATGAATGACTTATAATTTAAGATTGTGAATGATTAATAAGTGCAATGCTACTTTAAATCTTATTTATAATATTTATTATCATTTGAAATTTCAAAAGTTGTGATTTATCGTGAATAAGGCACAATAGAGAGGAAGATCATTTTATTTACGTGCCTTAATCATTTTATACATGTTAGTATAACAAAAATGGGAGAAGGATGCATGGCACCGATATCTCTAAAGGATTTGAGGTTAAAAGAGTTTTGTAAAACAAATGCAATCGCTAGCTCACAGAAGGAGGGAGCCTCCTGCATGCGATCCAACTCTAGCATGAAAATTAGTTAGTTGTTCCGAGATGATTGTAATGGACGAGAGTAAGAGAGTTAAGAAGGTGATGATACAAACCTAAAGTGCTAAGGCACTATTATATAGTTGGGGGGGGGGGGGGGTATCAAGCCATTCATGGTTTCGACATCACAGAGAAGACCTTACCCTTTTGGGGAAAGGAAGACTATTATCTGCTGGATAATAGATGGCTTCCTTTTCCACATCATATTGCAGTGATATCTCAGTCCACGAGTTTAATATGCTCTTTCTGTGGTGAACCGTTGTTATCATGCCTGGACGATGCCATTTGGCTTATCAAAGCATTCAAGCATTGAAGGTATTAAGGTATACTATTTGTTAGGCTTTGAGGCGGCTATGTCATCAATATGATATATATAAAATTGTGATAGTTCCATTTTATTTATATAACTATCAAACAATTCGATCTCTTCAAATCAATACGGGTTGTAATAGCCCCATTTGACTGGTTTGCGGATTGAGCCGGTGGTGCACTCCCGATCCACGAAGACTAAGTTGCATGTTGTAGGAAAAATTAGTAGCCCACGATAGCCTTATCTTCATGCGAGTCTGGTTACATGATAGCCTTTGCAATGACATGCCAAGCCATATGGCTTCGTGAATTAATGGAAGAGATTATCCTAGAGTAGGGTGAGCAAGTTAACTGCCATAACCGTTAACCAAACCGTAATCGGCATTACCGAACTGATTTTAATTGACATAACCGGTGGGTCGGTTAAATGAATTTTTGAAAGCCCCAAATGTGGGTCGAGTTTGTCAAAGATAATTTCAAACCCGTAATCGAACCGCCCCATTTATTAGTGCATCTATTGGTTTTTTAGACATGTCATCGGAAAACAAAATAGGTAAGGACTTTTTCATTAACGATGAAAGCTGGGATTAAATTCTACCAAACATATTGTTGGATTTTACAATTTTGATGTTTTTTGGTTCAATATTTGTTATCGAATTAATTGGTATTAATATTATGTATTATATATTATGTTGGATTATGCCATGTCGGTTGTTCTTTGTAACATTTTGTTCATTTTTATGTTTTTTGGTTCAACTTTTAGGCTCGGTTAGTTTTGGTGACGGTTAAGCATCCAATAAACGACTCGTTATAACCTTCAAGATTAACTTAAACCACCATAACAGTATATAGACTATAGTTATGATTATCAATTAACCGACATATCAGTTATGATTATGGATTTGGTCCAAAACCACCCTAAATTGAACCATGCACAACCCTGCCATAGACCCTTATTGAAGATTGTGCTAAAGTTAATAGTAAACATGCTATGGCTCTCGTGAAGAATCACGTTTTTCAAGGTCGAACAAAACAAATTAAATCCCGTTTTCATCTTATCCAGGAATGTGTTGAAGGAGACGATATCAAAGTTTGAACACACTTGTGATAAAGTTTAAAAATACGACATGTAGGTCCCAACGTGGGTGGATCTAACAACGTCTTTGGATCAACCTAACTTAGTGCTAGCGGAAATCACACTAAGCAACCAAGAGGTCTCGGATCTAGAGATTATGTTCGGTTGAAAGTAGAAAGAGAGAAAGAGAGCACCGAGAGAAGGAAAGATTGTGTGATAAGTTTTTGGCAAAAGGTTTTTTCTCTCATGGCATACTCCCTATTTATAGGGAGGCATGCATGAGAAGCATTTTTATATTCACTAAGGCCCAATGGGCTTCTTTACAATGGATCGTGGCCCAATACATACAAAATGACTAATTCTCCCTAAATACATAATCGAACCAATACAAAAGACTAAAATACACAATGGGACCAACAATCTCCCTCTAGTCTTTAGTATTGGAACCCGTCAGTGTCGTAGACGAGAAGTTCTTCATCTGTTAGTGGAAGTTCAACAAGTCTGCGCACGAACTTGTTGAAGGCTTCAACTATCAGGTCGGTATTTTGACGTCCCGAGTCCTCGACGGTCCCCAGTGGCTTGTTGTAGAGCTTCTTCACATCCTCAATGTGTAGACCCATAAGCTCATGCTCATCAAACACTCGAATCTCGTGCATATAGCTTCACCGGTTTTATTGTTAAATTCCCAATCTATGAAGTCTCGGAGAGTGTTGGGAAGATAGGGCTCGCCATGATAAATCTCGTGACAGTCTTTCGGTGCCCTGTATCTCCACATAGTGCGTGGCTCTCCGATAACTGGGTCTATCTCCTTTAGGTTCTTGTATTTTCGACCCTTGTTTGGCTCGAAATCTTTGTAGTCCACCCTTGATTGACGATGGAGATAGTCTGGGACCCAGCTCTCTAATGTACTCCCAACTGCACCATGGCCAGAGCTTGTCGGAGATAATTAAAGTCGAGCTCTGGTAGCGATTTCAGCTCATGGTGGTTGAGATAGATAAGATCTCCGCTGTATCTCCTGATGGCCCAACAGTTGTTTCGCTTATCATACTTCGCGTAGACAATGAGTGAATCGTCATGAGAAGGATAGTTGAGCAAACGGCCACACGCACGACTTGACATAATGTGCGTATTTCTTTTCTTCTTTGGTGGTCCCTGTGTCAAGTCGTCAAAAGGATTGGAAATGGTATCAGAAGCTGGAGTTTCTGAAGCTTGAACTTTAGCAGGAGGAGTGTCTGGGTTGGGTGAGTAGTTGATGTAGTCATCTTCAACCCTCGCCTCTGTATTCTGATCAATAAGTTGCTCCAAGTTCTTTCCTGCTTCGATAAAGTCATCCATAGCACCTGCAAAGTCATCAGAAATAAATCTTTATACATATCAGTAATCTGTGTGTGTGTTCTCTGACTTTGCCAGCCGAGTCGTGGGCAGCAGGGTCTTGAACGTCATGTTGAGCTGGTGGAGGTGATTGAGTGTTATCTCCACCTCCACCTCCTGCTGCCCCGACCCCTCCGTCTCCACCTGCTCCACCTTCATCATCATCTTCGTCATCTTCATCAAAACTATCATGAACTTCATCATCGTCGTCATCTTCTTCCTCATCATCATCTTCTTCAACACCATCATCATCACCATCATTTCCACCACCAACACCGCTAGACTGGCCACCCTGTTGTACTAACCGACCAACAGTCGCCTCTCCTTCAGATACTACAGCCTGAACTCCTCGCATGGTCACAGAAGGACCTGTGGTAGGCTGTGAACCACCGACTTGAGAAGTCTCACCAGACCTTCTCCAAGTCCCAAACACAACGTCAAGCCTATCCTCCAGACCATGAAATTCATCTTCTTGAATGCCCATGAGGTCTGAGGCCGCCTGGTACTTGCTCACCATGTCTTCATTCGTCTTGAGCTGTAGCTCATTCAGACGATCTTGCTCTTTTATTTTTTCTTGTATGGCCTACATTTCTGCTCTGAGCGTATCGATAGAGGCGGAGGAAGCAAGCTGATTTTTCAAATTTGCAACTCTCGAGTTTGTAGCTTCCTTTTCAACATCCCACCTTCTCGTTGCATCTTTGAACTTCTTGTTTACACTAGATCTGAGAGCACTAGCACTTGGTAAGTCTCTTTCAAGTGTAGTCAGCCTATCTCCAAGTCTTGTATGATCTGCTCTCAGATTAGCGTTTTCAAAGGCCTCACTGTTCATTAATGCTTGTAGATTCTGAATTCGGGTGTTGAAGGTGTTTGTCAACAATCTTTGATTTTCAGCTAGAGCGTCACTTGCCTCCTTCTGCTCTTCCAACACCCTTATCCTTTCCCTCAGAGTCGCCTTTTCTTCCTCATCCTCCAACGCCTTTTGTTTCATCTCCTTAATGAACTTGAGGAGCACAATTTCTCTTTCCGCCCTCTTAGCATTGGATTCCTCCAGTGCGACGATCCTATCGAGAATAGGATCGGCGTATACTGGAGGTGTCGAAGACATCCCTCAGGAAATGGGTTTTGGTGAGATAATGGTGGATGGTGGGGTGGTGGATATTATGGGTGGTGAGGTTGTTGGCAAAGGTAGGGTGATGGCTTGGGTAAGAATTGGTGAAGTTATAGTGGTGAGTTGAGTTGGTTGTGTTGTAGATGGTGTAAAGGATTGGGTTGGGGAAGTAATGACAATTTTGCTCCATAAGCTTGTTGTTTGTATTGGTGAGCTAAAAACTGATGAGGTGAATATGGATGAGGTTGGTTGGGTAGGTGGTGTTGAGGCTTGAGAAGGTTCGGGTTGGGTTTGTTGTTGTGGTGGTGAGTGTGGTAAGGATGGTATTTGGGGTAGGAATGTTGAAATGGGTTGGTTTGTTGGTGAAGGTTCAGGTGAGGATTCTGGTGAGTCATGGAGTAGGGTCTTGGTTTTCTTTATGGTTTTTGGTGTCTTGTGGGCAGGGATTTGTATCTTGGTTACGTCTAGTGTCTTGAGGGCTTGGGCCAGGGCTTCTTTGGTGATTTTTGGTTGGTCGGATGGTTTGTCTTGTGAGGGAGACTTGACGAGAAACTTGGTTGACTTCTGGGAGTCCCCAAGTTTCCTCAAGCGCTTCAGGGGCGGCTGGTCTTCTTCTTCCTCCTCAAGTTCTATCACTTTTCCCTTTTCAGCCTTCTTCCTCTTAAGATCATGTTTGGCCTTTGTTCGATCCTCGGCTGGCTCATCACTGGAATCTTGTTCTGCCCCGACCTCTGGCTCATCCTCATCTTCACTATCATCAGATGCCTCATCCCCAGCAGGCTCTGTTTCCTCAAACAATCCGAATTTAGGACCTGGCCTTGGTCCTTGATACTGATGCCCCCTCCCTTTGGTGCTGAGCAACACACCAAAGATCGACAACTTGATCTCACTTACATGATATGGCTCAGGATGAGATTTCTTGTCTTTTGCTTTCTTTGATCCCGGCCTTGGAACATCAGGGATTAAATCATCCAGGAGCATTTGTACGAATCTTAGATACAAAAGCCATGTGGCTCCACTTCTAATATTCCCCAACATGCACAGGAATATTCTTCGAGAATAGTTGAACTTTTCTTGAGAAGTCAAGGCATACATGATCCGAACCCAGT